>NW_027854402.1:0-259 GCF_054177405.1 Leptonychotes weddellii
TAACTCTCTATTTTCCAGGGAATATAAAACATACCAGTCAACTAATTTTGCTTTGCATAGCATCTTTTTGTGTGTGTGTGTGTAAATTTATTCTTTTTATTTGTATTTATTTTTTCAAAGATTTTATTTATTCATTTGACAGAGAGAGAGACAGCGAGAGGGGGAACACAAGCAGGGGGAGTGGGAGAGGGAGAAGCAGACTTCCCGCGGCGCAGGGAGCCCGATGCGGGGCTCGATCCCAGGACCCTGGGACCATGAC
>NW_027854403.1:0-259 GCF_054177405.1 Leptonychotes weddellii
CCTTAAAGATTTTATTTATTTGACAGAGAGCGAGCATACAAGCAGGGGGAGTAGCAGAGGGAGAGGGAGAAGTACAGTCCCCACTGAGCACGGAGCCCAGCTTGTGGCCCTATCCCATAGGATCGTTACCTGAGCCAGAGTTAGGTGCTTAACCAACTGAGCCACACAAGCGCCCCTCTTTTTAACTTTTTGAGGAATTTCTGAACTGTTTTCCATAGTGGTTGAACAATTTTGCTTTCCCACCAGCAGTGCAGAAGGA
>NW_027854404.1:0-259 GCF_054177405.1 Leptonychotes weddellii
TCCTTTTTCTCTGAATCTCTGAAATACATTAATAAAACACTTTTGATAATGTCTGCCTTACAGTGAAAACTTTCTCAATTTTAAAAGCTTAACTTCCTAAAAAGGATGAACTTGCTTTATTTGAACTTGAAGCTAATAGCAAAATGTATAACCAGTGTTTCCAGGCATAAGTTAAATGCAACCATATATATATATATATTTTTTTTTAAGTAATCTCTACATGCCCAATGTGGGGCTCTAACTACCCACTACCCCAAGA
>NW_027854405.1:0-1993 GCF_054177405.1 Leptonychotes weddellii
ATTAGTTTCAGGTGTACAATATAGTGATTCAACAATTCCATATATCACCTGGTGCTCATCACAACAAGTGCCCTCCTTAACCACATCACCTATTTAACCCGTCTTCCCACCCACCTCCCCTCTGGTAACCATCACTTTCTTCTCTGTAATTAAGAGTCTGTTTCTTGGTTTGCCTCTCTCTATCTCTATCTCTCTCTCTTTTAATCAATTTGCTCATCTGTTTGGTTTCTTAAATTCCACATATGAGTGAAATCATATGGTATTTGTCTTTCTCTGATTGACTGATTTTGCTGAGCATTATACTCTTTAGCTCCAACCATATCATTGCAAATGGCAAGATTCCATTCTTTTTTCTGGTAAATAATATTCCATTCTATATATACACCACATTTTCTTTATCCATTCATCAATCAAAGGACATTTGGGCTATTTCCATAATTTGTCTATTGAGATAATGCTGCTATAAATACTGGGGTGCATGTAACCCTTTGAATTAGTGTTTTTGTATTTTTTGGTTAAATACCCAGTAGTGCAATTGCTGGGTCATAGGGTAGCTCTATTTTTACCTTTTTGAGAACTTCCATACTGTTTTCTACAGTGGCTGTACCAGTTTGCATTCCACCAACAGTGCAAGAGGGTTCCTTTTTCTCCACATTTTTGCCAACACCTGTTGTCTCTTGTGTTGTTGATTTTAGTCATTCTGACAGGTGTGAGGTGATATCTTATTGTAGTTTTGATTTGTATTTCCCTGATGATGAGTGATGGTGAGCATCTTTTCATGTGTCTGTTAGCCATCTAGGTGTCTTCTTTGGAAAAATGTCTGTTCATGTCTTCTGCCCATTTCTTAAATGGATTATTTGTGTTTTGGGTGTTGAGTTTGATAAGTTCTTTATAGATTTTGGATACTAACCCTTATTAGATATGTTGTTTGCAAATATGTTCGCCCATTCCATAAGTGGCCTTTTAGTTTTGTTGATGGTTTCCTTCACTGTATATGGTGGAAGTCCTAGCCACAGCAATCAGACAACAAAAAGAAATAAAAGGCATTCAAATCAGCAAGGAAGAAGTAAAATTTTCACTATCTGCAGATGATGCAATATTCTATATAGAAAACCCAAAAGATTCTACCAACGTATGGAATGGGAGGATATATTTGCAAATGACATATCTGATAAAGGGTTAATATCTAAAATCTATAAAGAACTTATAAAACTCAACACCCAAAAAAATGAAAATCCAGTTAAGAAATGGGTGGAAGACATGAACAGACATTTTTCCAAAGGAGACATACAGATGGCCAACAGATACATGAAAAGATGCTCACCACCACCGATCATCAGGGAAATACAAATATCTTTATTGTTTTGGCATTTTACAATCAGGATTACTTTCTTAGTAGATATGATAGCTTCCTCACTGATCAGGATCAAAGGTCTAATGATCATTTCAAACCAATAAGATAATCACATTATAGATTATAAAACTGAGTATAGTTAATGCTGATGTTGCCCAGCACTGACACAGTTTACCAGTGACAAGTCTCAGGAATTATGGGAGTATGAAAGAACAGCTCCCCCCCAACACACACCAGGTCATACATTTGGCTTGTCTCTGGAGTGCAATTCACATGGCCATAACTGTGAGATCAGGCAGAATCAAATCTCTGCTATAACCACAGACTTATCTGATCCTCTCCCTGACCTGTCCAACTTCTCTCACTTCTCTTCTGACATTTCAGTATCAGTATAACCCTTGTCTTGGGACAGCTTGTGAGGATCCCAACAAAAATACCAGGCTTAGGAATTGGAACTCATTTTTGAAACATCACAGATCTATTCAAAGAACAAATCAAGTTTCAACCCAAAATTAAGATGAACTTACCTGTTAAATTCTCTAGTCATTCTAGAAGAACTTGGTGATGCAAGAATCTGACATTCTGGCTCACCATATATTTTTGTCACTTTGACTCATTCTAGAAACCCCAGTCCATGCA
>NW_027854406.1:0-259 GCF_054177405.1 Leptonychotes weddellii
TGCTATTCCTTTCTTCGATCTCCTGTTGAGTTTGTAGGTGTTCAGAATGGTTTGATCCCTATCCAGCTGAATTCCTGAGAGGAGACGAAATCCAGGTCTCCTACTCCTCCGCCATCTTGCTCCGCCCCAAGATCCCATTTTTTGAAACTCCGTGCATTTTATAGAATTAGCTATACATCTGAATAAACACACAGGCACTGAGTAGTGGCAAGAAATAGCCAGTGTAAAATCTTGTTATATCTGAACATAGAACCAAGGC
>NW_027854407.1:0-259 GCF_054177405.1 Leptonychotes weddellii
AGATAGGCCGACAGAGGTAGTTAGGGTTGGAAAATTATTCTGATTAAACACTAGTGACTTTTTTTTTTTTTTTTTAAAGATTTTATTTATTCATTTGAGACACAGAGATACAGAGAGAGAGAGGGAAAGCATGAGCAGGGAGAGAGGCAGAGGGAGAGGGAGAAGCAGGCTCCTTGCTGAGCCAGGAGCCCGATGTGGGTCTCGATCCCAGGACCCTGGGATCATGACCTGAGTTGAAGGCAGACGCTTAACCATCTGA
>NW_027854408.1:0-259 GCF_054177405.1 Leptonychotes weddellii
GCAAAGTGGACAGGGGTGGACACCCAGAGGCAGAAATCACGGATGCTCCTGTGGTTCCTTGTCCCAGAGCGGGAGAGCGAGTCTGAGAGGTGGCCCGTGCCCCAGCCAAGGCCACGGAGCTCCAAACGGCCAGAGAACGGTTTTCGGTGCGGGGCTTCACACGCAGCTCCCGAGGGAGTGGGGTCTCCAACGTTTCCCGTGTAAAACACCCGTCAAGTCTGCACGAGGCACGGGCTCATGGGTGGAGGCCTCTCTCCAG
>NW_027854409.1:0-259 GCF_054177405.1 Leptonychotes weddellii
TTTCATTTTTGAAAATTGCTTCAAAATTGAAGTTTTTTTGTTTTGTTTTTTGTTTTTATTTTTGTTTTTTGCAAGCCAAGGCAAGTGATAATAGTTAGGAAAGGGTAAAGTAATTAATCTCATTCAGAACTGGAAAAGAATTTGCTTTATAGTAGTTCCAGGCCATCAGAAAGTATCTATACAGAGTCAAGGACTTCTTCTTTTTTTTTTTTTTTTATTCTTATGTTAATCCCCATGCATTACATCATTAGTTCTAGAT
>NW_027854410.1:0-259 GCF_054177405.1 Leptonychotes weddellii
AATGACCAACAAAATGAACAGACATCTTACACAATGGGCAAAAATATTTGCAAACCACTTACTGGATAAGGGAATATCCAAGATATACAAGGAATTCCTACAACTTAGTAGCAAAAATAAGAATTAATCAGTTAATTAAAAAAAGAACCCAATTACAAAATGGACCAGAATAAACATTTTTTCCCAAAGAAGACAGATACATGAAAAGGTGCTCCACATCACTCATCATTGGGGAAATGCAAACCAAAACCATAGTGAG
>NW_027854411.1:0-259 GCF_054177405.1 Leptonychotes weddellii
TCATATGATACATGTCTTTCTCTGTTTGACTTATTTCACTCAACATAATACCTTTCCAGCTCCATCCACGTCGTTGCAAATGGCAAGATCTCATTCCTTTTGATGGCTGCATAATATTCCATTGTATATATATATACCACCTCTTCTTTATCCATTCATCTCCTTTGACCATTTTTAATTGGAATATTTATCTTTATTGTTGAGTTGTGAGGATTCCTTCTATATCTGGATAAAGATCCCTTATCAGGTACAGGGTTTG
>NW_027854412.1:0-259 GCF_054177405.1 Leptonychotes weddellii
AGGAACAAAGCGTTTATAAAAATAAACTTTTTTTTTTTTCATGAGAGGTACACTATTTATTAGGACTTATTTTATTTTGTTTAAAAAGAGTTTTCAAAATTAATGCATAGTTTTCTAAAGTAATTAATTCTAAAGTATTACTATCTTCAGTATTATTATAATTATCTAAAGTATTAAAGAATAATCCAAAAATACAAAACAGTATATTATATACAGCAAAAGCTGTACATACAATTCCCTTTCTTTTTTTTTTTTTTTT
>NW_027854413.1:0-259 GCF_054177405.1 Leptonychotes weddellii
AGAGCTACCGTACAACCCAGCAAATGCACTACTGGGTATTTACCCCTAAGATACAAATGCAGCAATCTGAAGGGGTACGTGCACCCCGATGTTCATAGCAGCAATGTCCACAATAGCCAAACTATGGAAAGAGCCAAGATGTCCATCAACAGATGAATGGATAAAGAAGATGTGGTGTGTGTGTGTATATGTGTGTATATATATATATGTATATATATATGGAATATTATGCACCCATCAAAAAAAACGAAATCTTGCC
>NW_027854414.1:0-259 GCF_054177405.1 Leptonychotes weddellii
ATCACCACATCAAAAACCAATGATGTATTGTATGGTGACTAACATAACATAATAAAATGTAAAAAAAAAAAAAAAAAAAAAAGAGGAAAGATTCTTAGAGCTAGACAGATAAATAGGTACAAATCCTGGCTCTACAACTTATCAGCGGTGTGACCCTATCTGGCCAAGTCCTTATTAACTTCTCTAATCTTGGATACCACACCTGTAAAACAGGGATTTTTTTCTAATACAATCACAGAGAATTCAGAGAATTAAATTA
>NW_027854415.1:0-259 GCF_054177405.1 Leptonychotes weddellii
GGCTCAGTTGGTTAAGCGACTGCCTTCGGCTCAGGTCATGATCCTGGAGTCCCGGGATCGAGTCCCGCATCGGGCTCCCTGCTCGGCAGGGAGTCTGCTTCTCCCTCTGACCCTCCTCCCTCTCATGCTCTCTGTCTCTCATTCTCTCTGTCTCAAATAAATAAATAAAATCTTTAAAAAAAAAAAAAAAAAAAAAGAAGATACACCAGAGAGCTTGCTGTCTCCACCATGTAAGGACATAACAAGAAGGTGGCCATCT
>NW_027854416.1:0-1993 GCF_054177405.1 Leptonychotes weddellii
TTGCTATTCTTTTCTTCAATCTCCTGTTGAGTTTGTAGGTGTTCAGAATGGTTTGATCCCTATCCAGCTGAATTCCTGAGAGGAGACGAAATCCAGGTCTCCTACTCCTCCGCCATCTTGCTCCGCCCCCCATCTGTTAGCTTTTTAATTGTTTTAATCCTTATTCTGAAATATCTAGTGTCTAACATATATGTTCAAAATTACCTGAATACTTTTTTCAATATTTCAAGTTCTATTTTGTATTCAAAATAAGCATTGGGTTCTTCTTGTGTATTTAATAGAGCCTGGAACATTGGAATACCAATGGCTTCCCAATTGCTAATTGAATGATTGCTTTTCAATTTTGTTTAATTTGATCTCCTTCAAGCATTGTGTTGCATTGGCCACCACCTACAGGTAGATACTGCATTCCTCTTTGACTTTGAGATGACTACTCTGTCTTGAATTTTTTTCTCTCCTGACTCTTTTTTCTCTAAATTCCTTAGTTGGCAGCCTTTTATCCTATGTGCCCTCCTTAAGGTTTAGTTCTCCCCAGGGTTCTGTCACTGCATATCAGGCGTTCTTAATGGGATTTATAGACCTCAAAGTTGTTCTTGGAATTCAGAGGGAATCTTGGAACTTGAATAAGAAAAAGAATTATGGGGGCACCTGGGGGCTCAGTTGTTTAAGTGACTGCCTTCAGCTTGGGTCATGATCCCAGCCAGGGTCCTAGGATGGAGCCCCGCATCAGGTCGGCTCTCCCTGCTCAGTGGAGAGCCTGCTTCTCCCTCTCCCTCTGCTGTTCCCCCTGCTTGTGCTCTCCTGCTCTCTCTGTCAAATAAATAAATAAAATCTTTAAAAAAAAAAAGAATTACAATTATATTTTTATTTATCTTTAACTTAAATTTTGAATGTAAGACTCAAACCTCAATATCAATATCAGTGATGGTAGCTGTATCCCTGTGACTAAAAGAGATTGTATGTTATATCACATGACAGATGTGATATAGTGTAGATACACAATATATCATTTAGACCCACCACTAGTTTGGAATTATAGTAGCTATTAGGTTTTCCACTAGAGCTTGTTATTGATTTGTTAGTAAATAAGTAAATGTGTGACCATAACTCAAATGTGCTTTATATTATGATAACTATTTTAATATATGGTCTTCCTTATGACCCTGTATATTTAATTCTACACATTAAAATGACTTATCCAAGAAGGCTTTCATAGACTTTACCAGTCTATCGAACAGGAGAATTACAGAAAAGGTTAGGAAAGTTGAGTCTTCATTTGGGTAAGCACATCACTTCTAAGACTTCAGTAATCATCAAGATAAAAATTATCCTCAAATCTGTGTCTTTAAGAAATACTTCTCTCCTGAACTAGAACATTCAGTTAGAGTCCATTCATCCCAGTCCGGACTCGCTCTTCCCCTTTAACATCCCTACCTTCAAACCTGAGTCTTCCTGTATCCCATGAATTTATTCATATTGTCCACAGCTTTGTAGTCTCACAAACCAAATCATGTAGTCATTCTTTATTCCTCTAGCTTAACCAAAAGAAAAAAAAATCCATCTGCCAATTTTTGTGCCAGAAGCTATTTGGGATTTGAATCTCAATTTGATTTTCTTTTCACAGCAATCCTACACACAAAGAAAGTTAGTGAGCCTTTGGTAGGCTGGAAAACACTAGCATAGAGAAAATAGATATTATTAAATGATCAAGTGAAAAGTCAAGTTCAGGTTTGTCTGATTCAAAAGACCATACTCTATCACATAAAATGTCAGAAGAATCCCTTATTGCTTTTTTCATTTTACTAGACACTCAAGGAAGTGAGAGCCATGCTTTTCCCATTCCTCCCTCCTTTCCTCCTGTCTGCCCACCCTTTCTTCCTTCCTTCTTCCCTTCCTCCCTTCCTCCCTTCCTCCCTCCCCCCCACCTTCCTCCCTCCCTTCCTTCCTTCCTTCCTTCCTTCCTTCCTTCCTTCCTTCCTTCCTTCCTTCTTCA
>NW_027854417.1:0-259 GCF_054177405.1 Leptonychotes weddellii
GCCCCGGGTACCACCTCAACCCCACCAGGTACTCCTACACCTGTCCCGGGTACCACCACGACCACCCCAGGGACTCCTACACCTGCCCCGGGTACCACCTCAACCCCACCAGGTACTCCGACACCTGCCCCGGGTACCGCCACGACCACCCCAGGTACTCCTACACATACCCAGGTGAAAACTACTCTCTTAACTCCAAGCCCAATGCCAGTTTCAACAACACATGAGCCTTGTTTAAAAAAGTTGTGTAGATGGACCC
>NW_027854418.1:0-259 GCF_054177405.1 Leptonychotes weddellii
TTAATCTCAGGAAACAAACTGAGGGTTGCTGGAGTGTTGGGGAGTGGGAGGGATCGGGTAGCTGGGTGATAGGTGGGGAGGGTATGTGCTATGGTGAGCACTGTGAATTGTGTAAGACTGTTGAATCACAGACCTGTACCTCTGAAACAGATAATACATTATATGTTTAAAAAAGAAGAAGAAGAAGATAGTAGGAAGGGAAAAGTGAAGGGGGGGAATCAGAGGGGGAGACGAACCATGAGAGACTATGGACTCTGAG
>NW_027854419.1:0-259 GCF_054177405.1 Leptonychotes weddellii
AGGGCTGTTAGGAGCGGGAGGGGCCCCAAGTGGAGCGAGCATGAGGGGGCGGCTGCCCCTGAGCCACACAACTGTGCGGGGAAGGACGCAAGCCACAATGCCGCGGCATCACGCGAGGCTCAGACTGCTACAGACGCAGGCGGCCGTATTCCCAGGCACACAGCACGGCTCACCGTCGGACACACACAGCCAGGCTCCTGGTCACAGCTGCCCCCTGCCACCACAGGCACAGATGGCCACCCAGAGCACTTACACAGCC
>NW_027854420.1:0-259 GCF_054177405.1 Leptonychotes weddellii
AAAGGGTTTCTCTAATATCTTCCATGCTTTTTTCCAGCCCAGCTAATATCTTTAAAATCATCATTCTGAACTCTAGTTCTGACATCTTACTAATGTCCAAATTGATTAGGTCCCTGGCAGTCGGTACTGCCTCTTGTTCTTTTTTTTTTGAGGTGAGTTTTTCCGTCTTGTCATTCTGTCCAGAGGAGAATAGATGAATGAGAGAACAAAATGCTAACAGCGTAACAATGACCCCAGGAAAATATACACTAAACAAATC
>NW_027854421.1:0-259 GCF_054177405.1 Leptonychotes weddellii
CCTCCTCCGCCATGCATATTTCTGGGGTGGATTCCAAAGCTGAGTTTTCTAAACCCCTTGAGGGAAGCTCCAAAACTTTTTTGGGAAACAGGGTGAGAACAGCAAATTCAGTCCCCACCCTGGATCATCCTCTCCCTCCTATGTTATCTGTGGGCAATGAAGGACAGGGGGGCCTGAAGTCATCACACTCTCACACTGACCACAAGCCTGCAGAGTGTATCCAGATAGCTGAGTGCAGCAGCCAGACTTTTCAGCCCCT
>NW_027854422.1:0-259 GCF_054177405.1 Leptonychotes weddellii
GTGCCCCCATAGGAACTTTTATGACTAGCTAATAAAAAGGAACTAAGATATTTATGGTGTGCACACACAAAAAAAATGAAAGCCAGGGGCACCTGGGTGGCTGGCTCGGTAGGTTAAATGTCTGCCTTCAGCTCAAGTCATGATCTCAGGGTCCTGGGATCAAGTCCCACATCAGGCTCGCTACTCAGCAGGGAGCCTGCTTCTCCCTCTCCTTCTGCCCCTCCCCCCTGCTCATTTTCTCTCTCTCTCTCTCTCATTC
>NW_027854423.1:0-259 GCF_054177405.1 Leptonychotes weddellii
TCTCAAATAAGTAAAGGAAATCTTTAAAAAAAAAAAAACCTGTACAGGAAAAGGACCGAACTTCCAGGTAGGGAGAGCTGTCTGTCAAGTACAGCTATGTGCCAAGGACTGTCCTTGGGCACAGCCATGAACAAGTCTGAAAGAAATCCCTACCATCAGGGAGCTTACGTTCTAGTGGTGGGAGGCAGATAAACAAAATATTTTATGGAGAGGGGGCTTTAGCTAGGATTGGAGAAGACTTTTCCTTTTCAAGCAAACT
>NW_027854424.1:0-259 GCF_054177405.1 Leptonychotes weddellii
TAGTGGCGGGGAAAGGACTTTAGGGCAGCCCCGGGGTGGAAACCTGGAGCAGTGGGGTCACAAGCGCGAACTGGGGGCGGCTGGTGGTTTTAGAAGCACAAAGGGCAGAGACATGCCCCGACCTGGAGGCAGGACTGGGGGTGCTGCAGAGGGGCGCACAACCCAGGACCCTGCAGTTTATAGCAGCATGGACAGAAAATAAGATGGTGTGGCCTGGAGAGCTCACTAAAGAACAGACTGCGATCTCTCTGCTCTGAGG
>NW_027854425.1:0-259 GCF_054177405.1 Leptonychotes weddellii
AATGTTCAAGCTTTCTCCCAGAAATCAGAACTGCTACTAAACCTACAGATACTACAAAGATGACAAATATTTTATAACTTCTGTATCTTTAGATAAACACCGATATGACCTTAAATATTCTCCCTACTCCTATCCCACTAAATAAAGGGTGACATGACTATACTCTTTGTGTGTCCCCAACAGGATGGCTTGCTTCTTTACAACTAATACCAACAGGTACAACCCTGGAATTCTACCATGATTAGTTCTATAAATTAAA
>NW_027854426.1:0-259 GCF_054177405.1 Leptonychotes weddellii
GAGCAAAACAAATGTTCCTTCAATTCCATTAAAACTTGTGAGATCAGGAAGAAATGCTGGAAGGGCAGATGGAAAAGTGATTAATTGTTTAGAAAGAAAGAAAGAAAGAAAGAAAGAAAGAAAGAAAGAAAGAAAGAAAGAAAGAAAGAAAGAAAAGAAAAAAAGGAAAGAAAGAAAAGAAAAAAGAAGGAAAGAGAAAGGAAGGAAGGAAGGAAGGAAGGAAGGAAGGAAGGAAGGAAGGAAGGAAGGAAGGAAGGAA
>NW_027854427.1:0-1993 GCF_054177405.1 Leptonychotes weddellii
ACTGGGTGTTATGCACAAACAATGAATCATGGAACACTTCATCTAAAACTAATGATGTAATGTATGGGGATTAACATAAGAATAAAATAAATAAATAAATAAATAAAAACTTCAAGGAGATACCACCTCACACCAGTCAGAATGGCTAAAGTTAACAAGTCAGGAAACGACAGATGTGGCGGGGATGTGGAAAAAGGGGAACCCTCCTACACTGTTGGTGGGAATGCAAGCTTCTGTAGCCACTCTGGAAAACAGTATGGAAGTTCCTCAAAATGTTGAAAATAGAACTACCCTATGACCCAGCATTTGCACTACTGGGTATTTACCCCAGATACAAATGTAGGGATCCGAAGTTGTACATGCACCCCAATGTTTATAGCAGCAATGTCCGCAATAGCCAAACTGTGGAAAGAGCCAAAATGTCCATCGACAGATGAATGGATAAAGAACATGTGGTATATATATGTACAATGGAATATTATGCAGCCATCAAAGGGAATGAAATCTTGCTATTTGCAACAACGTGGATGGAACTGGAGGGTGTTATGCTGAGCGAAATAAGTCAATCAAAGAAAGACATGTAGCATATGACCTCACTGATATGAGGAATTCTTAATCTCAGGAAACAAACTGATGGTTGCTGGAGTGGTAGGGATGGGGTGGCTGGGTGATAGACATTGGGGAGGGTATGTGCTCTGGTGAATGCTGTGAATTGTGCAAGACTGTTGAATCACAGACCTGTACCTCTGAAACAAATAATACATTATATGTTAAAAAAAGAAAAAGGAAGAAGATAGTAGGAGGGGATTAATGAAGGGGGGGAATTGGAGGGGTGGGAAGAATCATGAGAGACTATGGACTCTGAAGAACAAACTGAGGGTTCTAGATGGGAGGAGTTGGGTGATGGGTTAGGCTGATGTTGGGTATTAAGGAGGGCACGTTCTGCATGGAGCACTGGGTGTTATACGCAAACAATGAATCATGGAACACTACATCAAAAACTAATGATGTAATGTATGGTGATTAACATAACATAATAAAATTTATATATATAAAGAAGATAGTAGGAAGGGAAAATTGAAGAGGGGGAAATCGGACGGGGAGATGAACCATGAGAGATTATGGACTCTGAGAAACAAACTGAGGGTTCTAGAGGGGAGGGAGGTGGGGGGATGGGTTAGCCTGGTGATGGGCATTAAAGAGGGCCCATAGTGAATGGAGTACTGGGTTTTATATGGAAACAATGAATCATGGAACACTACTTCAATAACTAATGATGTAATGTATGGTGATTAACGTAACAAAATAAAATAAACAAACAAACAAACAAACAAATAAAAAAGTAACTTTCTGAAATACCAGGTATGTGATGGATGGGAATTAATGTCAAATCTTATCATGTCTGATTATTATCAGATTAAGTTTTGTCAATTGCATTCTTTCATTCCACTTCCACAAACAGTTATTGGTTGCACTTTAATGACCAACTTTGGGACAAATAGAGTGACGTGTTAAGACAGGTCTTGCCCTCAAATTTTGCAAGCAAAGTAGGAATCATGAAATGTAGTAGTGCAAGAAAATCGACTCTTGAATAGGGACTTATAGCTTTCAAAGCATGAAGTACTGTGATCCTCACACCCTAGGACAGACAAGGAAGAAATTCTTATTTTTATTATTTAAGTATGGAAGCGAAGTGCTAGTCAGTAGCATAACTGGGACATGATCCCAATATTCCTTGGCTGTAAAAGGAATAATAACATGTACATATCAACAATCTCAATAGGAAGTCTCATGAAACTGTTAGAAGATTTCCAAGAAGAGGAATTCGGTGGCTGGAAAGAACAAAGGTGGCTCCTTGGAAGGGGAGGCCATTGGGGCTGAATTTTCAAGTGCATCCTAATTGGTGACTCCAACTGACTCTCCAGTATGACCTCATATTGGTTATGAGGAGAGTCTTTTGCTGAAAAGTTTCCCCAGGGCAGCCTTCATGTCT
>NW_027854428.1:0-259 GCF_054177405.1 Leptonychotes weddellii
GTTAGCCTGGTGATGGGTATTAAAGAGGGCAGGTACTGAATGGAGCATTGGGTGTTATATGCAAACAATGAGTCATGGAACACTACATCAAAAACTAATGATGTAATGTATGGTGATTAACATAACATAATAAAAAAAGAAAGAAAGACATTAGAACCTAATGTTTGAATGGGCTTCTCATGTACATCATACCTTTAAGGGTCTTTAGTGAGCTCACAGGTTTTATAGTTTTTCTTCCAGTTTTAACATATACCTGAGG
>NW_027854429.1:0-259 GCF_054177405.1 Leptonychotes weddellii
CCTACATTTGTATCTTTGGGGTAAATACCCAGTACTGCAATTGTTGGGTCGTAGGGTAGCTCTATTTTCAACTTTTTGAGGAACCTCCATACTGTTTTCCAGAGTGGCTTCACCAGCTTGCATTCCCACCAACAGTGTAGGAGGGTTCATCCCCTTTCTCTGCATGTTCCCTTTTCTCCGCATCCTCGCCAACATCTTGTCATTTCCTGATTTGTTAATTTTAGCCATTCTGATTGGTGTGAGGTGGTATCTCATTGAG
>NW_027854430.1:0-259 GCF_054177405.1 Leptonychotes weddellii
GCCTCAGTTGGTTAAGCGACTGCCTTTGGCTCAGGTCATGATCCCGGAGCCCTGGGATCGAGTCCCGCATCGGGCTCCCTGCTCAGCGAGGAGCCTGCTTCTCCCTCTGACCCTCCCCCCTCTCATGTACTCTCTCTCTCATTCTTGATCTCTCAAATAAATAAATAACTCTTAAAAAAAAAAAAGACAAAATCTTTGGGATGCAGCAAAGGCAGTCCTCAGAGGAAAGTATATAACAATACAAGCCTTTCTCAAGAAA
>NW_027854431.1:0-259 GCF_054177405.1 Leptonychotes weddellii
GCACATTAGCGAGAAGCTCCGTCTTTGTCTCATGAACTTGCCTCCAGCCAGACTTCTCTCCCCGTTCCTCTCCTTGTACAGGACTTTACCTTGGCCGTGATGCACTCTATCAAGCTGTTCTCAATCCATCTCTAGCCTGTAGAAATTGATCTGAATGCAGATTCCGTCATCCAGCTTATTCCGTGTTCCTCCCATCTGAATGTCATCTGCAGACTGCATAAGCAGCCTTCAACGGCCAGATCTAGCCATTGATAAAATG
>NW_027854432.1:0-259 GCF_054177405.1 Leptonychotes weddellii
TTGTTGATATTTTTGCTCATGTGAGGGCCATGAGGATTAGAACAGGAGTGCTCAGAGTGCACTCTGTGTTGCCTCTGAACCTTCTCACTTCCCGCAGGCGGTCCATGGATCAAATGGACCTGCTGCAACCAGAGATAAATACATGACAACTACGTCTGTTAGCTAAAACGTTGGGTGAAGTTGCGCTTTATTTTATTTTTTTTAAAGATTTTATTTATTTATTTATTTGAGAGAGAGAGAGAGAGAGAGAGAGAAACAG
>NW_027854433.1:0-259 GCF_054177405.1 Leptonychotes weddellii
TCTATGAGTATAGTTGACACACAATGTTACATTAGCTTCAAATGTACAACATAGTCATTTGACAAATTTATACATTGTTCTGTGCTCTCCACAAGAGTGTTAAAAAGTATTTTAATCAGCAGGGATGTCCACTATTACCACTGCTATTCAACATAGTACTAGAAGTCCTAGCCACAGCAATCAGACAACAAAAAGAAATCAAAGGCATCCAAATCGGCAAATAAGAAGTCAAACTCTCACTCTTTGCAGATGATATGAT
>NW_027854434.1:0-259 GCF_054177405.1 Leptonychotes weddellii
AATTCCAATTCTCTATTCCTCACTTCACTTCTGGACTGATTTACCAATCCTCCCAATTGTTTTTTTTTTTTTTTTTAGAGTATTTAAAAGTAAGTTCAAATCATTCTGTCATTTTACCCCTGAATCTAACTACTAAAGATGTTTTTAAACAACTGCTATGTCATTATCATACTTAATAATAATTAAAAAAATACCATCTGTAGACTTTACCCTAACATTTTCAGGACTGGAGGAAGAGTATAAATGAAAGCCCACATAT
>NW_027854435.1:0-259 GCF_054177405.1 Leptonychotes weddellii
GAGAACAGGGATGAGAACTGAATCATGAAAAAAAAAATAATCGATATTTAAGGAATGGGAGGAAAGAAGAGCCCATGAGGATACTGGGCAGAGACTCTGGAGAGGAGGAAGAACTGAAGGAGTAGGAAGAAGCCAAGAGAAGGTATCTGCAAGGAGACTATGGTATAGTTTTTTAAAAAATGGTTTTTGTCCCTCATTCATGGCACAAAGCTCCTAAAACCTTTGGAACTTATTGCCTCTTGTAGGCTCAAGAGATAGC
>NW_027854436.1:0-259 GCF_054177405.1 Leptonychotes weddellii
GCAAGATCTCATTCCTTTTGATGGCTGCATAATATTCCAAAATGGTATATTTTTTTTTTAAAAGCTGACTTCTCATAGGGCTTGTAAATTAAAGCTGTGAGAGCTGAACTGATGGACAGTAGAGGTGTTAGTTTGAAACGTGGCGGAGGGATTTCTTTGCAGGCCAACTTCATAGCACATTTCTTACAATTGTGCCTGAAACAGGCTCGGGGACCATCTCAAACCTGGTTTTATGTATGGAAATGGAAGAGTGAATCTG
>NW_027854437.1:0-259 GCF_054177405.1 Leptonychotes weddellii
AATGTGTATTCTGTTGCTTTGGGATGGAATGTTCTGAATATGTCTGTGAAGTCCATTTGGTCCAGTGTGTCATTTAAAGTCTTTATTTCCTTGTTGATCTTTTGCTTAGATGATCTGTCCATTTCAGTGAGGGGGGTGTTAAAGTCCTATACTATTATACTAGTATTGTCAGTGTGTTTCTTTGCTTTTGTTATTAATTGGCTTATATAATCAGCTGCTCTCTAGTTAGGATCATAAATGTTTACAATTGTTCGATCTT
>NW_027854438.1:0-13280 GCF_054177405.1 Leptonychotes weddellii
CACCCAAAGAACAAATGATCCAATCAAGAAATGGGCAGAAGACATGAACAGACATTTTTCCAAAGAAGACATCCAAATGGCCAACAGACACATGAAAAAGTGCTCAACATCGCTCAGCATCAGGGGAATCCAAATCAAAACCTCAGTGAGATATCACCTCACACCAGTCAGAGGGCCAAATAGTCTTAATGAAGGGACAAGGCTGTGTATAATATTGATTGATGGTGGGAGGCAGGAAAGGTGTGGGGTCCATGAAAAAATGGTAATAAGGGAAAGAGAATGTTGGAAAGAGATGCAAAGATAAGAGTGGGAGAGGATGATGAGTAGTCATTTTGGATATCAAACACCTCTAAGAGGACAAGAATTAGTTGCATAAGTAGTTGTCCAGGCTGGAGCACTAGGTAGCAGGCCCAGCATTGCTAGAGGTTTAGCTCTTAGGTGACATGCTATTACATAGATATTGTCCAGCAGATCTAAAAACATAGAAAGTGGAGATGATAACTGGGGAATAGTGGACAGTGACATGCGGGTTGTTGGACAAGGGAAAATCATAGTTACTGCAGTCATGGCAGTCACAATGGGAAGTGATATGGGGGCAGTTATAGGGATGGTTTCATGGCTAGGTCCCAATTATTAAGCATAGTAGGGGGTGGAGTCTTGGACTTTTGTGAAAGGTAAATTTCCCCTCATGTACCCAAGAGGGGAAATTAAATGGTGTGGGGCATCAGTTGGAGTAAATCAGTTAACTGATAGGCTGCTAACTTGCACCAAGAGGGCATGCATGATGGGAAAGAGTGGGTCAAGAACAAATCTAAATAATCTACCTGGAATTCCTTGATGCATCAGGGATAGATAATGGAGACTGCCAATAAGCTTTAGTTCCCTGCAAGATGTCCTTATATTGTGTAAGAGAGAATCTGAAATCACAGAGATGTAGATAAACAAGATGGATGGGATCTTCAGTTAAGCAGTCGACAATAACCATGGTAGCATTAGCATTAGGTAGGTAGGGAACAGAGGCCTGAATTGATAGAAATTGAGGGATAAAGCAGCAGGAGAGAGAAAAGAGGGCAGTTGGGAAAATTATAGGGCATCCAGGTAGACATATAAGCGAGGTGAAAGAGCCAAGGTAAAATGGGGGGGGGAATTGGAGGGAGAGATGAACCATGAGAGACTATGGACTCTGAGAAAGAAACAGGGTTTTAGAGGGGAGGGGGGATTGGTTAGCCCGGTGGTGGGTATTAAGGAGGGCACGTACTGCATGGAGCACTGGGTGATATACGAAAACAATGGATCATGGATCACCACATCAAAAACCAATGATGTATTGTATGGTGACTAACATAACATAATAAAATTAAAAAAAAAAAAAAGAGCCAAGGTTAAGTTTCGGAACAGAGAAGAGGTTAGAATCTTTATTTGGTGGGTTTTGGCACAGGATTGTAGGGGCAGGACATCTTAGGGCATCAGTGTCAAGGTTTGAACTGCCAAGTTGTGCTGAGATCATTATTTGAGATATGTTTATCTACTAGGTAAAGGTCATCATCTTTAAAGTGTTGGACTGCTGGGCTAAGGCTGTTACTCTTGAGATGACAGTACTTGTCTATGTCATTGTCTGTTATCAGCTTGTGGATGATACTTACAAGGACTCTACTGTGGTAGGGGCTGGGAACTCTTCACATGAATCCGGAGCTAGATTCAAGACCTTGAGACAAAGTTCTACATTTGAAAAATTGTTACAAAGTGGCTGAGTATTTGCCTTTTGCACTCCAGGAGTTATGGAGTAATTTTTTTTTTTTTTATGGAGAAACTGTGAACTACTTGAACACTCCAAACAAGTAGGATAAAAAAGAGACCAAGTATTGTGGCTTTGAGTTGAAGTGGTAGAATCCCAGATCCAAGCCACAAGTTAAATAAGGTACAGCAAAGACAAGCGGAACCAGAATGCTCACATTTGGGGGCATTTGGCATATAGTCTCTGGTGTGCTAGGGGTGCCTGTTTATTATTATGGGAGTGACATGCATTGTCATCTTGGATCCTATAGTGCCTCCTCATTTGATATCATTGTAATGAGGTGGATCCAGAGATGGTATGTTATTTAATAATGCTGACTCTGAGAACTGATTTAAGATCTTTTCTTCTTCAGTGGAAGATCCATACAGTTGTCAGTATGGTATCAGGTGTAAAGACCTCTACTTCCTACAAAGAGGAACCTTCAGTTAACCAAACTTTAAAACTATGACATTGGGGGAAGGACAGCAAACTTTGGCAGAAAGCTTTCTTGTGGCATATAGAATAAATATTGGGGATAGGGGCAGGTTCTCAATTTTCAGTGAACTACATTCTATTATTTGCCCTTCATGGGACCTCCTTCCGTTGTTTGCTAGATACCAATCTAGCATGCTTTATGCTAAGATAGAAAAGGGATAGTAGAATGGGGAGATGTCATTAAGTTGAAGGTGATGTTACATTTGGGTATTGTACATCTAGACCTATAAGTGAGAAGTACCTGTTTGTGGCTAGAAAGGGGATGATGAAAGGTTAAGGAACAAAATACCAAGCTCAAAAAGAGATCTTGTATATAGAAATATTTAATAAAAACCTGACCTCAAACTTCTTGCCAATTCCATGATAATTGACCAGAGTCTGTATTTTCCATGAGCGCTTTTCTCATCTGTGAAATAGAAATGGAAGTACACACCATATAAGTGTAGTGATGAGTAAAAGAAAGAATGCACATAACTTAAGCAGTGCTGTTCTTGGCATTTAACAAATTATCAGCATATGTTAAATGAATACATTGTTACTTGTTTTCCTCCCAGCCAACAAAAGGAGAATAAAGATTAGTGGTTGGAAACTGGGGAATTTTAATGCATTTTGTCCAATCCAATACCCTCCCTCTGGCACTGTTATATGAACAGACCCATATAGATCCTTGGCTGGGAAATGGGTGGTCTGGGAAGTTCCTTGGTGGCTTAAGTAAAACTGGTCAGCTCTGTTTGTAAGTAGCTGACATTCTGGCCTCCACTGCTTAGTCTGCATCCAGGCCACTGTCCTAGGGTCCCTAAATCCCTGCACTCTGTAGTTTCTTTGCTCTGACTGCAGGTCTTTGACATCCACCAGCCATATCAGGACCATGTGATAATGTAGCCACTCAGTAAATGTGAAAGTGTATTATTTGTATTCATAATAATAATTTGAGAGGAAAAATCTTATCGCTGAATATGGCTATTATTATGTTTTTTCTATACCTTTTCACAATCTATACTTAAAATAGATTGTAACAGATACTGTTTTTAGTCATAGTTCAGTGCCATCTGGTGAAGAAATCCAAAATTGCAACCTGGACATCACATAGCAGGTAACAGGGAGTTGAGAGGACATGGGGGGATTTTATGTGGTATAGAATAATCAGGCAGAGCACTCAAACACCAAATCACGTGACAAAAAGTATCCTTCAGCCCCTTTCTCAGCTAAGAAAGGTATGGGGGGTGTGAAAGAGAGATAGAGAAAATGAGAGAGAAAAAGAGAGAGATCAGAAGTGTTCAGGAGCTAGAGACATACTAAGAAAATATATGGCATTGTATATTATATTACTGAAAAATATATACATTGTATATAAACACCATAAATATACTATGATATATGATTGAACCAAAAACGCAGTCCTTTTGTAAAAGGTGCTTATAACCTCACTTTTTTGTTAATAATATATATTTAACATCTTTGAATGTAAAGGAAATACATTTACACGAAATCATTTTTACATTTTAATTAAAAACCCCATTTATTTTTTTTAAGATTTTATTTATGTATTTATTTATTTATTTGAGAGAGAGAGAGAGCACATAGGGGGAGGGGCAGCAGAGGAGGGAGAAGGTCAAGCAGACTCTGTGCTGAGCTGGAGCCTGACTTAGGGCTCAATGCCACGACCCTGAGATCATGACCTGAGCCAAACCTAAGAGCCAGACACTCAACCGAATGAGCCACCCAGATGCCTCTAAAAACCCCATTTATCTTATGTTTTAAAATTTTGTATCAGTTTCTTCTCCTGATGACCAAATTAACAAATTTAGGGCAAAAAATATATTTAGGGCAGATATATTTCTCTGTATAAGGGAAATTTTTAATTTTGCTGCCTGTCACTTTGCCATATCACAAGATAAATCAATACCAATATTTAGATGTATCATCTCTGGATTAGTGTGTGTGTGTGTGTGTGTGTGTGTGTGTGTGTGTGTCTATCCCAGGAAATGTAAGTTACCTCCTGTGACTCAAGGATTGCCCATCTTCAAAATGGGAGCAAAGAAACCTTCCTTATATGATCTTTGGGAGGAGAAAATGAGAAAACCTAAGAAGGTTTGTCACATTGGGCCCTTTCAGAAACTGGCCTCACCCTGCCTTCTCCCTCAACATAAAAAGGTTACTTTGATACTTACCATTCCAGTTATGTATTGTTGTGTAACAAACCATCATAGAACTTAGTGGCAATTAACAATTGTTCTTCTCACCAACACTGTGGGTCAGGAATTTGGACAGGGAAGAGCAGAGACAGATTTTCTTTGTTCCATAATATCTAAGGCCTCAGCTGGAAAAACTCAGAGGTTCAGGGTGACTTCATGGCTAGGGCTGATATCATATGAAGTTATCTAGTTGATGCTAGTTGTGGGCTGGGTCCTCAGCAGAAACTGCTAACCAGACATCTGCATGTGATATCTCCACTGGCCTGGGCTTCCTCACAACATGGTGATTAGGTTCCAAGTGCAAGTAACACAAGAGAAAGGAAATAGAAGCTGCAGTTTCTCAATGCTTATGCCCAGAAACTGCCAAAGCATCACTTTGACATATTCTAATGGTTAAAGATAGGTCATAAGCATGCCCGGGTTCAAGGGGAAAGACCATATACCCTACCTCTTGATGGGAGTGTCAAAAAGTTTGTGGACATGGTTTAAAATCACCATGCTTTCTTTTGGTTCCTTTTATCCTACCAACTTTTCACAATAAGTACCAACAAGTCATATTATTTTTAAATTGTTGTTGTTGTTTATCTTTAAGTGCCCACTGGGGTTTTCAAGGATTGAAGAAAGTTTACATGGTCCTCGTACTCTGAAAAACCCAGGGAATTCTGCATGTCTTCTGTGTGCCAGGCACTGTGCTTGCTCCTCGACATAAATTACCCCAGTTATCCCATACAACATACCTGTGATGTAGAGTATTAGCAACTGCATTTACTAAATGAGGTCTTGGGTAACAGAGTCACTGAATGAAAAGATTGATATTGTAACCCAGGTCCTAATGACGTTATAGTCAATGTTATTGCCTTTAACATCGGAGCTGTTTTTGAAAAGAACCCCTGAAGTAAGATCAATAAAAATATGAAAATTGACTCCATAAGTTCTATGTCCTATAAGCTTAAATGTCTACTATGGCAATATATTAATAGAGGAAGATCTATGGAGACACAGTGTTTTGTAAATTATATGGGTTCCACAAATGAGAAATATAGTTTGAATATGTGTTGAAAAAACAGTTGGAAAAAGAAGGTTGAGTGTATTGGCTATGTTTTTATGATCCTGGTGCTCTTAGGTGGGTCACACACTCGTTGTCTTGGGATCAGTGTCTTGATCAACGACAACTTCATTGCATAGGTATATGTTCTCATGGGAATGGAGCCTATATGGAAGAGCAGTCCTGGTTTGCATTTTAAATTCTAGTGTTGGTGAGGAAGGACAGAAATGTATCTCATTACTTCATTGCTACTGGAATGGAGAAACAGGCCTCAGTTGAAAGAAGGAAGACATCATATATAATCTAGGAGGGAAGCTGGCAGCTCTTAAGGCAATGGACACATGTTGTTCAATGGGGAATTGTGTGGACTCTCACTGGATACAATGCTAAACTGGATTCCATTTTTGTAGCAAAATGATAAATAATAACTTTAATTCAGGGTACGTTAAAGCACTTTCACATCTTTTTCATAAAGCTGGAACCTCCTACCCAGGGCTACTGAACTCAAGGCCTCTGCTCTTGTTAGTAATTGACCCCCATCTGTCTGTTGATGCCACCATGCTTTCATATCATGAGCCAGAAGGCAATTAATTAAAATAATTAATCTAATCTTCACATTCTTCTCCTGCATTTTCCTGGATGTTTGAGAAGCATGGCAGGTGAAATTCAAGCTGATAGGTGAGGTAAAGAAGAGAGGTGAAGGGATTTATGCAAGGTTATTATAGAATTACTGGGTTAAATCTGGTACCAGGACCCAGAGAGGTCTCCTGAATTTACTACAGTGGCCTCTCCAGCAACCAAACTACTGGCTTTATTCCTTGCTAAGTGGTATCTCATCTTTCAAGGAATCAATTCAAGGAATCAATTTCTCTCTCTCTCTCTCTCCCCCTGTATGTGTGTGTGGAGAGAGAGACAGACAGATGGACATACATATCACATTGTTTTCAAGATTCAGTGGTTATAGGATGAAGAAAAAAATAATAGCTTTATCATTTTCCTTTATGTTCCTGTATTTTCTTAACTCTTGATTTTATTGTATAATATGATTTAAGAGAAAATTTCCCAATGAGCCCCAAAATGAAAAGATGGTACAGAGGGACAGAGCATAATAGTGGTACTGATAGACAGAGAAATAAATTCAGGAGACCCATCCTATTGGGCCCATGCATAACTTACATCCTTTCCATTAATGGTTACTCCCTCAAGTGACCATTTTGCTGGCACTATAATAATGGGAACTGATTGAGGTCAATTGGCTGGATTGTTCTGTCTACCTGATTGTTTAGTACCTTTTTCCATGCTCTCTAGTGGGCGTTAACATGCATACGAAGGTGTTCACTTTTTGCCTACTCCCAAGAGTCCATCCACATGCCTCCTCACAGACATTTTTGTACTGGATTTTCTCATCTTTCACCTTTCAGGACCCTGAACAAACTGACAAGCCATTTTCCACTGCCTGTGAATTCATATATATCCTCACCTTGGGCCAATTTTCTTTGAACCAAGGTGAATGAACAGATGCTATGCACACTGGGAAGCTTTACCCTCAAAATGGGTGTCTTTCAGCCATGGACAGACATTTCTCCAAACAAGACATACAGGTGGCCAACAGACACATAAAAAGATGCTCACCATCACTTATCATCAGGGAAATGCAAATCAAAACTACAATGAGATATTACACCTGTCATAATGGCTGAAATTAACAACAGAAGAAACAACAGGTGTTGGTGAGAATGTGGAGAAAAAGGAACACTCGTGCACTGTTGGTGGAAATGTGAACTGGTGCAGCCACTCTGGAAAACAGTATGGAGGTTCCTCAAAAAGTTAAAAATAGAACCACCTTATGATCTAGTAATTGCACTACTGGGTAGTTACCCAAAGAGTACAAGATGGACTCGTGAGCCCTGATGTTTATAGCAGCATTACTTACAATAGCCAAATTATGGAAACAGCCCAAGTGTCCACTGATTGATGAATGGGTAAAGATGTGGTTTATATATACAATGGAATATTATTCAGCCATAAAAAAGAAGGAAATCTTGCCCTTTGAAACATGGATGGAGCTAGAGAGCATAATGCTAAGTGAAATAAGTCAGAGAAAGACAAATACCATATGATTTCACTCATATGTGGAATTTAGGAAACAAAACAAACAAGCAAAGGGAAAAAATGAGAGACAAACCAAGAAAGAGACTCTTAATTATAGAGAACAATCTGATGATTACCAGAGGAGAGGAGAGAGGGGGATGGGTTAAGTAGGTGATGGGGATTAAGGAGTGCACTTGTCCAGATGAGCACTGGGTGTTGTATAGAAGTGCTGAATCACTGTATTGTACACCTGAAACTAATATAACAGTATATGTTAAATAACAAATTAAAATAGATTTTTTTTTTAAAAAAGCATCCTTCTGGCTCTTTGTTGAGACTACACTGAAAGAAGGCAAGTATAAAAGTAGGTAAATTATATAAAGCTATCGGAATAATATAGACAAAAGACTTAGGTCTCTCATGTCAGCATGGTAGCATTAGAGGCCATGATAAATGAATGAATTCTGAACAACTTAACAAGTCGCAATTCATTTAAACAGATTTAAATCATACAAAGACCTTTCTCTGACCACAGTGTAATTAAATTAGAAATCAATAACAAAAAGATAACTGAAAACTCTCCAAATATTTGGAAACTCAGTAACAAATTTAAAAATAACCCATAGACTGAAGAAGAAATAAAAAAGTGAAACTATAAAGATTTTAGGATGGAATTAAAATAAAAATAAAACATACCAAACATGTGGCATGCAGCTAAAGCAGTAAAGGGTGGGGGGAAAGAAGGAAAACAGAAACAGACTCATAAATACAGACAAGAAACTGGTGGTAGTTGGAGGGCAAAGGATTAGAAGGATGGGAAAACTAAAGGAATAGGATTAAGAGGTAAAAACTTCCAGTTATAAAATAAGTAAGTATCAAGGATGAAAATTATAGCACAAAGAATACAGTTCATGATATTTTAATATTGTTTATAGTGACAGATGTTAACTACATTTATCATGGTGAACAATGAGTAATGAACTGTTCAATCACTAATTTTGTACACCTAAAGCTAACACTGTATGTCAACTATAATGCAATAATAAAACTTAAAAAAATATAGCAATAGATGCTTATGTTAAAGATTTTATTTATTTATTTGGCAGAGAGAGACACAGCGAGAGAGGGAACACAAGCAAGGGTAGTAGGAGAGGGAGAAGCAGACTTGCCACTGAGCAGAGAGCCCGATGTGGGCTGGATCCCAGGACCCTGGGATCATAACCTGAGCCAAAGGCAGACGCTTAACGACTGAGCCACCCAGGCACCGATCCTTATGTTAAAGAAAAAGAATGACCTCAGGGGATGGGTGAGTAAGTGGAGATTAAGAAAAAAAATGCATATCTTTCAGGGCTACCTCTGAATGAGGCTTATTGCAGCAGCATTCCATTTTCAACTTGCACCCACATACTGGGCCAACCCATCCACGAATGAGGCTCAGGCCATTTCTTTCTCAATCAGCTGCTCATAAGGGATATCTCATGGCCATAAATGTGAGTTGAGACCTGACTGTGATGTAAAAGATTTTTTTTTTCTTTTTTAAGGATTTTATTTATTTGTCAGAGAGAGAGAGAGGAAGAAAGAGAGAGCATGTGAGTGTACAAGCAGGGGGAGCTGCAGGCAGAGAGAGAAGCAGGCTTCCCACTGAGCAAGGAGCCCGATGTGGAACTTGATCCCAGGACCCTGGGATCATGACCTGAGCTGAGCCGAAGGCAGACGCTTAACCAACTGAGCCACCCAGGCGCCCCTAAAAGTTTTGATAATTGGGCTACCCACTCCAATAGTTTAATTGTGCTTTCTGGACACGCCCATGCCAAAACTCAGCCATGTTGCTTCTTATTTAGTTAGTTATTTAGTTATTTATTTTTATTATGTTCTTCTAATTTACAATGAATTGTTGCTGGGTCCAATCAAACTCATGATTTTGTGGGTCTGACAGTATCCAGCTCATGATGGGAAACTCTGGCTATATGTTCGCTTGGTGTTGAAGGATCAGGTTCTCTGTCTCTGTCAAGGCCCAATAACATGCCAGGGGCTCTTTTTTGAATGGTGTCTAATTCTTCATTTTAAATGGTATGGCCTTCTTCCAGAATATCAGAGAGTATGTTGTAAATCTCCTATTGATGCTTGCTATTAATTCTACATTTAATCTATTCTTCTACATGTACCTCTGATACCATAAGATCTGTTAGGTCATATGGCCCAAGCAGAGGGCTGCTTATATCCCACTGGACCTGCTGCAGGGCATTTTCCTACTCAGGCCACACTCAAAGTTGTTACCTTTGCATATCACTTGGTAAATGGGTCAAAACAGTATTCCCAAGTATTCCCAGTATTCCCAATTTGGAATATGCTGCCTCCACAGTCTGTCAGATTTGTCATCTACCCCACCTGATGGAAGGATGAAAATGCTGTAATGTGTCCTGTGTTTTCATAAGGTTGTCTCACTATGCCCAAGCCACTAGACCCCTAAAAATTTCACTGATATGAATTTGTAATGGTTTTATCTCCCACTCTCTGGAGCATATATGTTTTACTAAAGACTTGAATGTACTTTGAGTTCTTTCTCATCTGATCCAATTAACATGATGCCATCTATATAGCAAACCAAAAGGATGTTCTGCAGAATGTCCACATGTTCCACATCTCTTGAGACTATATTGTAACAGAATTTGAGTATTAACATATCCCTGGGACAAAGCCACAAATTAATATGTTGTTTAAATCATGGGAATGTAAACTGCACCTGGACATTCTTCATGTTAGGATGGAAAAGAACATATTTGTTAGATTAGTGGCCACATAGCATGTACTTGAAGCCATGTTAATTTGCTCTAGCAAAGATATCACTTTCAACACAGCAGATGCAATTGGAGCTAATACTTGTTTGAGTTTGTGATAATTTACTCTCTTCTTTCATAATCCCTCTGGTCCAGACTGATGAATTAAATGGGAAAATGATGGGCATCATTATTTAAGTCCTGCATCCGTTAAGTCTTTAAGGGTGGCAACAAATTTCTACCAATCCCCATAGGATTTCATATTCTTTCTTTTTTTTTAGTGTCTTGACTAAAGTGTAGAGCTTCAGAGGATTCCACTTGGATTTCCCCAGAATGATAATGTTTTCCTCACAGGCTAAGGAACCAATGTGGAGGTTCTGCCGCCTATCATGTATATCCATTCTAATTATATATTTGTGGATCAGGGAGATGACAAGCAGATGATTTCATGGACTCATTAGAACAACAATCAGCCAGACATGGACAAACTCATTAGAATCACAGTGAGTCAGCCTGGGCTAATTCATATGCTCCCTCTCCAACAGAAGACCATGAATATGTTTCAGGTCTTCAGGCATCAATGTCAACAAGAGTCCTATGTCCAAGAACAAAAAATGCTCCCAGTGTACAATTAGCTAAGGACATGTCCAAAGGTCCCTTTGGAAAAAGACTAAGAACCATTAATATATAAACTTGCTATAGAATTGCAACATCCTTCTTTCTGTGTACCTGATATCTGTGTTGTCCCTTTATGCTGACAAGACAATATATTCAGGGGAGTAGGTCTGTTGGATTAAGTGCTAAAGTGAGAGTCAGCAGGCATGTGTCCCATAATCTGACCCATCAGTCTTTGTAGCATATGAGGTAGACCACATCTTCTCTCACCATGTTCAGTGCCCAGTAAGTGCCAACTCTTATTTTATAATGAACTAAATGTCCTGTGGTGCTTTTGAGTAATTTTGGAATACAAGGTCCTACAAAAATATTCAGACCCACATCCAAACATTCTAGAATGGAGTTTTTTATTTTATTTTTTACAAAAATGTTTATTTCTTTTAATTTTAATGCCAATATAGCTGACAAACAGTATATTAGTTTCAGGTGTACAATACAATGATTCAACAATTCAATGCATGACCCGGTGCTCATCACAACAAGTGCACTCCTTAATCCCCATCACCTATTTAACCCATCCCTCCATGCACTTCCCCTCTGGTAAACATCAGTTTGTTTTCTATAGTCAAGAGTACATTTCTGGGTTTGTCTTTCTCTCTCTCTTTTTTTTCCTTTGCTCATTTGTTATGTGTCTTAAATTCCACATATGAACAAAATTTTGTGGTATTTGTTTCTCTGTGACCGACTTATTTCACTTAGCATTATACTCTCTAGCTCCATGTATGTTGTTGCAAATGGCTAGATTTCATTCTTTTTATGGCTGAAAAATTTTCCATTATATAGACATAGATGATATATAGATATAGAGATATAGATAGGTATAGATATAGATGATAGATGATAGATAGATAGATAGAGATCTGTCTATTGCCTTTTCTTTATCTATTCATCTATCAATAGACACATGGGCTGTTTCCATAATTTGGCTGTTATAGATAATGCTGCTATAAACATCTGGATTCATGTATCCCCTTGAATTACTATCTTTGTATTCTTTGCGTAAATATCTACTAGTGCAATTGCTGGATCATAGGGTAGTTCTATTTTTAAATTTTGAGGAACCCCTATACTGTTTTCCACAGTGGCTGCACCAGTTTGCATTCCCACCAACAGTGCATGAGGGTTTCTTTTCCTCCGTATCCTTGACAACACTTGTTGTTTCTTGTGTTTTTGATTTTAGCCATTCTTAGGTAGTATCTCGTAGTTTTGGTTTGCATTTCCCTGATGCTGAGGGTTGTTGACCACCTTTAATGTATCTGTTGAACATCTGGATGTCTTCTTTTGAGAAATGTCCATTCAAGCCTTCTGCCCATTTTTAACTGGATTGTTTTTTGGGTGTTGAGTTGTATACATTTTTTTTATATTTTGAATACTAACCCTTTATTGGATATGTCATTGCAAATATCTTCACCCATTCTGTAGGTTGCCTTTTAGTTTTGTTGATTGTTTCCTTTGATGTGCAGAGCTTTTTATTTTGATGTAGTCTCAATAGTTTATTTTTGCTTTTATTTCCCTTGCCTCAAGAGATATATGTAGAAAAATGATGCTACAGACAATATAAGAGACATTACTGCCTGTGCTCTCTTCTAGGATTTTTATGGTTTCAGGTCTCACATTTAGGTTTTTCTTCCATTTTGAATTTATTTTTGTGGATGGTATAAGAAACTGATTTTTTTTCATTCTTTTGCATGTAGCTGACCAGTTTCCCCAACACCATTTGTTAAAGAGGCTGTCTTTTTCCCATTGGATGTTCTTTCCTGCTTTGCCAAAGATTAATTGGCCATGTAATTGTGAGTTTATTTTTGAGTTTTCTATTCTGTTCCATTGATCTGTGCGTCTATTTTTATGCCAGTACTTCACTGTTTTGATTACTATAACTTTGTAATAAAACTTGAAGTCTGGAGTTGTGATAACTCCAACTTTGTTTTTCTTTCTTTTTTTTCTTTTTTACTCCCAGGCTTTATTTTATTTACTTTTGCATTTAAATGGGTTTTTTTAAGTTTTTTATTGTTATGTTAATCACCATACATTACATCATTAGTTTTAGATGTAGTGTTCCATGATTCATTATTTGCGTATAACACCCAGTGCTCCATGCAGAACGTGCCCTCTTTAATACCCATCACCAGGCTAACCCATCCTCCCACCCCCCTCCCCTCTAGAACCCTCAGTTTGTTTTTCAGAGTCCATCGTCTCTCATGGTTCGTCTCCCCCTCTGATTTCCCCCA
>NW_027854439.1:0-1993 GCF_054177405.1 Leptonychotes weddellii
AAACAAACCTTGTGACTGTCAGCTCAAATTCTGCTTAGAATTCCGTATTAATAAAGTTCCCAAACATCTGGGGTTTTTGTCTTCTAAATTCCTCACAAACCTATGTTCTCCTTGTTTAAATTGTATTAAAACTGCCTGCTTTGGTCATTTCTTTGGGTCTCAATTTCATTATTGGGCCTCCACGTGCATATAATAAAACCTGATTTTTTTTTTTTCTCCTGTTAAAAAAAAAAAGTGCAGGGTAGGAGACAATTCTACCTGGAATGTGCCTTCAAGTCTCAGGATTACAGAGCATGCTGTTTCCTCTGCAGAGAACATTATTTCATATATTGTTCACCTAGTTAACTCCTATTAGTCCTCTAAGTATCAATCTACACATGGCTTGTTCAAAAGCCTGTCCTATTCGCATTTTTTTAAACTTCTTTTTCTAAGTGATTCCATGGTACTTCATACTTCTCCTTTAGCCACACTCATTCACAATTATATTTCTTTTCCTTGGCTTTCTTCACTGCAAGTTTATAAGCTCTATGAGGATAAAGACATAGCTGTCTTATTGCCTGCTGGCTCAAAGTAAGTGTTTAATAAATGTTTGTTTGACTATAAATAGGAGAAGATGAAAGCAGATGTGTGTGGCAGGGGCAATGGTACCTGGTGGGTGATGGGTTCTCCGAATAAACATTAACAGTGGCTGGTGTGAACCACATGGTAACTGACTGAAATTACTGATTAGACTTATTTATAAGCATATCTAAGATATGTCCTAAAAAATTCCAGAGATACTTTGGGGTTGGGAACAGAGGATACGCTATAGAGGAATGTAGCCCTTCATGGCTAGATTGGTGGAGTGGGGGGGAGGGTCAGTAATATCTAGGTGATTATAATTGTGATTTAAACTGTCTTTATGAGTGGGTGTGCTTGGGGATATACTATATATATTATATCATTATATCATAATACATATCATTATATCATAATATATCACTATATTTCATAATATAATGTGATATAGGGTAAATATGTATTTGTATTTGTTGCTTGTTTTATAATCCTTTCCCCCCCAAGATGTAAGCTCTATGAAGTCAAGTACTTCGTTTGTCATATTCTTTGCACAATTCCTGATTCTAGAGGGATATTTGTCATATAGTAGATACTCAATAAATATTGGTTAAACACATAGATAAGATGTCTTTATACTACTCTATTTTTATTCTGGTTAAGTAGTATGCTAAACTACTTTTTTTCTTTTTTGTTTATTTTTTTTAAACAAAATTAAGTGGAAATCAAACTACATTCTCTCTTCATTTTATCATGCCTATAGGGAGTCTAGCTACTGAGATTAAAATGGTTTAACTAAGGCTCCAATGTCCACCTGGTGGCAGCTTAACTTAATCACACTCAAATTACCTCAGAGGAAATTAACAGCTTTCCAAGAGCTGAGCTTGACAACTCAAACATGTAGAAGCCCTAGGGTGCCTATGTGCCCACACTGTGCCTCACTCTGGAGACAAGAGCAGCACCATATTAAGCAGTGGGTAGACATCATTAAGGTTATGATTAAACTGCCTTGCAGGGCAAAAATTATCCTGCTGAGAGAAGGCCAAAGTCCTGCCAAAAACATCACTGCTTTGTTACTTATTACACATTTCTAGTGATTTTTCTTCTCAGATCAAAAATAGCAATAGGAAGTATTCTGCCTCAACATGAAGGTTGGCAGGATAAAGTTGGGTGTTATAGAAACAATGAATAAATGCTCAGGAAGTAGAGTTATGGGGTACAGTCAGGGTCAAGTACAGAGTAGGGTGTTCAGCAGGGAACATTGAGAGCTGACCCTGGGAGGATCAGGGATGTGACCAAGAAATAAACCTGAAGATCAGTAGTTTGGGAAGTACTTTGGGAAAGCATGTGTAACACTGGTGATGATTGCAAAATGAATAGTTTCCAGGGTGATCTTAGAGCAAGAGGATGGCATCTTTCCCCAGAGCTGCTTTTTTTT
>NW_027854440.1:0-259 GCF_054177405.1 Leptonychotes weddellii
GGCGCCTGGGTGGCTCAGTTGGTTAAGCGACTACCTTCGGCTCAGGTCATGATCCTGGATTCCCGGGATCGAGTCCCGCATCGGGCTCCCTGCTCGGTGGGGAGTCTGCTTCTCCCTCTCCTGCTCCCCCCTCTTGTGCTCTTTCTCTCTCTCACTCTCTCTCTCAAATAAATAAATAAAATCTTTAAAAAAAAAAAAAAACAAAACTAAGCATTATTCTGATTAATAATTTAGTTTCCCTGTGTGCTGATTTTTCGGG
>NW_027854441.1:0-259 GCF_054177405.1 Leptonychotes weddellii
GCTACTTCCCGGCTTTGCTCCGTCCTAGTCGGGAAGGCTTCGACCCACCAGAGTATGTGCACACTATTACTAGAAGATATCTGAACCCCCTGCTCGGCTGCACATCTGTGAAGTCTACCTCTAGATCTTCGAAGGGGGTTGCTCCCATCCTCTGGACACCTGGCGGGGGCTGTGGTGCAGACCGAGCATTATTTTTAGCACAAGTTATGCATCGTTCACTCGTTGCTCGGCACAGTGCTGGCAGCTGACTGACGTAGTA
>NW_027854442.1:0-259 GCF_054177405.1 Leptonychotes weddellii
CCTCAGTAAGTGTAGGAAAGGATTTGTCCAAACTTAGAAAAAAAAGCTTAATTCAGAGTAAAGTAAGAAAAATAAAATGTGAAAGTGATTTAAGGGGTGCCTGGGTGGCTCCATCGGTTGAGCGTCCAACTCAATTTTGGCTCAGGTCATGACCTTAGGATTGTGAGATTGAGCCCCATGTCACGCTCCACACTCAGCACGGAGTCTGCTGGAGATTCTCTCTCTCTCCCTCTGCCCTTCCCCCAGCTCGCTTGCTCTT
>NW_027854443.1:0-259 GCF_054177405.1 Leptonychotes weddellii
CCACACTTAGCCTTTGCCCTCTACTTTCCAGCCTATACTAAATTTAGCTCCTCAGAATGCCGTGTTCTCTGTGACCCTCTCTCACTACCCTTTGATCAGTTTGCAGAATGTTTCTGGTCAGCCCGGCCTCAGCTTCTCTGTCGCAGGACCCGCTGTCCGGAGGCTCCAGGAGCCCCCATCCCTCCCCACCCCCGGTTCTCCTGATTGCCCCGTTGCTGATGTGTATCCTTAGCAGGCCGCTGGCTCCCGGAGATCTGAG
>NW_027854444.1:0-259 GCF_054177405.1 Leptonychotes weddellii
TTCAACATAGTACTAGAAGTCCTAGCAACAGCAATCAGACAACAGAAAGAAATAAAAATAAAATTCAAATTGGCAAAGAAGAAGTCAAATTCTCTCTTCGCAGATGGCATGATACTTTATGTGGAAAATCCAAAAGACTCCACCCCCAAATTACTAGAACTCATACAGCAATTCAGTAATATGGCAGGATACAAAATCAGTGTACAGAAATCAGTTGCTTTCTCATACACTAACAATGCAACTGTAGAAACAGAAATTA
>NW_027854445.1:0-259 GCF_054177405.1 Leptonychotes weddellii
AGCGTCTGCCTTCCACTCAGGTCATGATCCCAGGGTCCTGGGATAGATAGCCCCACATCGGGCTCCTGGCTCAGCGAGAAGTCTGCTTCTCCCTCTCCCTCTGCCTCTCCCTCTGCTCACGCTCTCTCTCTCTCTCTCTATCTCTGTGTCTCAAATGAATAAATAAAATCTTAAAAAAAAAAAATCACATGTTGGAATCCAGGCTCTCGATGTGGGGGTGTTAGGAGGTGCACAAGTTAGGAGTGTGGAGTCTTATGAA
>NW_027854446.1:0-259 GCF_054177405.1 Leptonychotes weddellii
ATGTATGATCCTTTTAATGTGTTGGTGAATTTGACTTACTAATATATTTTTTAAAGATTTTATTTATTTGTCAGAGAGTGCGCAAGCACAAGCAGGGGGAGTGGCAGGCAGAGGGAGAAGCAGGCTCCCCACTGAGCAAGGATCCCGACTCTGGATTTGATCCCAGGACTCTAGGATCATGACCTGAGCCAAAGGTAGATGCTTAACCAACTGAGCCACCTAGGCATTCCTGATTTACTAATATTTTGTTGAGGATTTT
>NW_027854447.1:0-259 GCF_054177405.1 Leptonychotes weddellii
GTGTTCTCCAGGCTTCGTGACTGTGGTACTCTTAATGCTTGGTAAGTAAAATGCCTTTTAAAAATTGGATTCTTTTTTCTATTGTGTCTGCAAAACTTTTAACTATAATTTATCCAAGAGCTTTATGCCCAAGATGACAAGGTCTCTTTTCTTTTTCCTCAGGACAAACCCATGGAGACTCAGTGACTCAGACGGAGGGTCAAGTGACCCTCTTAGAAGAGGCTTCCCTGACTGTGAACTGTACTTATTCAATAACCGG
>NW_027854448.1:0-259 GCF_054177405.1 Leptonychotes weddellii
ATTTTTCTTCTCTCTCTCCCCACAGGGCAGCTCGTGGGCTACGGGCTCCTTTCCCTGAATCCCTATATGGTCACGGTAGCACAACTCATGCATGCACTGACTGTGAGCTGTTTAGGGTGGGCCCGTCAGCCCCCAACCCAGATCCTCCCCAATGGTGGACTCATTCCTTCCACAAACAGTGCATGAGCTCCTACTGTGCGCCAGCCCTGCTCCAGGGGCTCACACACATGCACGAGTGCACCCAGCAAACCCTCTGCCT
>NW_027854449.1:0-259 GCF_054177405.1 Leptonychotes weddellii
CCACCAGCTTTTCTTTTCTTTTTCAACATTCCCTTGGTTATTTGGGGTCTTTTCTGGTTCCATACAAATTTTGGGATTCTTTGTCCCAGCTCTGTGAAAAATGTTGATGGTATTTTGATAGGGACTGCACTGAATGTATAGATTGCTCTAGGTAGCATAGACATTTTAACAATATTTATTCTTCTAATCCATGAGGATGAAACGTTTTTCCATTTCTTTGTGTCTTCCTCAATTCTTTTCATGAGTGTTCTATAGTTTT
>NW_027854450.1:0-1993 GCF_054177405.1 Leptonychotes weddellii
AAAAATGTAAATATTCTGAGGAAGGGTAACACTGATAGATTACTTAAAGGGAATCATCTTACCAAAGAGCCCAGAGCATCATGGGACATCAGCTGCCTAGGCCATGAGTCAGAAAAAGGAGGAAGAGGAAAGCGGCCTAGAGCAGGATACTAAAATATGAATCCTGACCATCACTCCTCTAAGACCAGTCCTGGGTGAGTTGGTACTAGCGAAGGTTACTCTGGGCCTACTACAGGCCCCTTCTCATCCTCAAGAGATCCTCCACTGGCAGAGGCAAGGGGAAAGGAACAGATAAGCATAAATGTGAAGATAATGAGAAGGAGCAAACCTTGACCAGACCAGAGAGTTCCCAGACTCTTCCTCCATCCCTTGGGCAGGGTCTCACAAGAGGCTAAAACAGTCTCATCTAAGCCACTAAGTAGAGCAAACAGAAAATAACAGCTAGCATTGAGCACTTACCGTGTTCCAGGCACTGTGCTTAATGTTTCACATACATTATTTTATTTAATCCTCACAATAACCTTAGAAGGGTGCAATTATTATCCCTGTTTTATAGATGAGGAAACTAAGACGGAAAAGATTAAGTAATTTACTGAAATCATCTTCGGCAAAGGAAACATCAAAACCTTGACTACAGCCCCACTGTAGGGTCAGATTCCCAGGACTGGGCTCTTAACCACAATGTTACTAACAGAAATCATAGTTTAGCCAAAAATTGTGATGTAAATATACTAGGAGGATGGGAAAAGGGAAAGAGAGTATTTAAGGGGTGGGAGTATAAACTTTCCTATAATTCCTACAGCAGGAAGTCAACAGATGTCTAAAACTGATAAATCAAGAAGTATCACTCTAAGCATATTATTTAGAAACATGGGGGTAAATACCAGACAAAAGGGCTAAGAGTTGAAAGTGGTCTCTCCCATGGGGCAGGGCTTGGAGTAGGAAACTGCTTGCTAGTTTCTTTTAAAAAGCCTTTTGATAATATTAATCTTTTAAAAACCAGGCACATATATTCCTTTGACTGAAAAATGATTTATAAAGAAAAAAGAGGGGCGCCTGGGTGGCTCAGTCAATTAAGCGTCTGACTTCGGCTCAGGTCATGATCTCAGGGTCCTGGAATCAAGCCCCACATTGGGCCCCAAGCTCAGCATGGAGTCAGCTTCTCCCTCTGCCCTCCCCCCTTGCTCATGCTCGCGCGTGCTCTCTCATATAAATAAAATCTTGAAAGAAAGAAAGAGCGAGAGAGAAGGAAGGAAGGGAGGGAGGGAGAGAGAGAGAGAGAGAGAGAGAGAGAGAGAGAAAGAAAGAAAGAAAGAAAGAAAGAAAGAAAGAAAGAAAGAAAGAAAGAAAGAAAGGCACCTGGGTGGCTCAGTCAGTTAAGCGTCTGACTTCGGCTCAGGTCATGATCTCAGGGTCCTGGAATCAAGTCCCAAGTCAGGCTCTGCACTGAGCGTGGAGTCCGTTTGAGATTCTCTCTCTCCCTCTGCCTCCACTTGTGCTCTCTCTCTCTCAATAAATAAATAAATAAATAAAATCTGAAAGAAAGAAAGAAAGTGCCTAAGGAAGGAAGAAAGAAGGAAGGAAGGAAGGAAGGAAGGAAGGAAGGAAGGAAGAAAGAAAGGAAGAGGAGTGCCTGGCTGGCTCAGTCGGCTGGTTCAGTCAGTGGAACATGCAACTCTTGATCTCAGGGTCGTGAGTTCAAGCCCACATTGGGTATGGAGCCTACTTAATCTTTTTTTTAAAGATTTTATTCATTTATGGGCGCCTGGGTGGCTCAGTCGGTTAAGCAACTGCCTTCGGCTCGGGCCATGATCCTGGAGTCCCGGGATCGAGTCCCGCATCAGGCTCCCTGCTCAGCCGGGAGTCTGCTTCTCCCTCTGACCCTCCTCCCTCTCGTGCTCTCTGTCTCTCATTCTCTCTCGCAAATAAATAAATAAAAAATCTTTAAAAAAAAAAAAAGATTTTATTCATTTATTTGACAGAGAGAGAGAGC
>NW_027854451.1:0-259 GCF_054177405.1 Leptonychotes weddellii
GAATCATGGAACACTTCATCTAAAACTAATGATGTAATGTATGGGGATTAACATAAGAATAAAAAAAAAAAAACTTTCCATATGTGAAGACATGAATTGAATGTATATATCTAAGAGGCCCGACAAGCTCCAAGAAGGATGAACACAAAGAGAATCCCAGCAAAGCATACTATATAAGTGGGAAGATGTCTTACTCAAGAAAGTATTCCATGTTTTGTTATTTGATTTTAGTGCTTTTAAGTTTCATCCTTCCCTCTTC
>NW_027854452.1:0-259 GCF_054177405.1 Leptonychotes weddellii
GCAGTTCTTTCCTGGGGGGTGTCCATTCCCTGCAAAATCCCTCACTGCCCTTATGCATCCTCCCTCCTGCTGCTAGTGAATATTATCTGTGGGCTCTCTCAGCCACGTGGCAGGCAGGACATCGCCTCTCCCTTACTTGCCTGGACGGTGAGAGAAAGCTGGGGAAGGCTTTTGCCCTGGGCGGTTCTTTCAGCCCTTACCCTTGTGTGGATGTGTGGACAGAGGACCTGCTGGATGTGCTCATGGAAACCTCCCCATT
>NW_027854453.1:0-259 GCF_054177405.1 Leptonychotes weddellii
GTATGGGGATTAACATAAGAATAAAAAAAAAAAAAGAAGTATGGGTGGAAGACCCATAATAGTCGTTTAGTCCAAGGAGCATCTGATACTGGAATCTCCTCTGCAGCACCTGGGCTCAGGGGCAGTCTACCACGTGCTTTCTGTTGATGGAAAGTCCTTGACAACCAGGGGTAGGAGGGGTTCCTATGAGTGATCGCCAAGATCCTACTTCCCCTTGATCAGCCTAGTTGGCAGCTCTGTGTCAGCAAGACTTCTCTTG
>NW_027854454.1:0-259 GCF_054177405.1 Leptonychotes weddellii
CAAAAGTTCTCTAAAAAAATGAAGTTTTAAAAGAAAGCACTGTCTGGACACCAGAAGCACAAGAAACAAAAGTAAAACCAGACAAATTAGACCAAAATCAAACTTCCGTGCATCAAAGGACACATTCCACAGAATGAAACGCAATCTAAGTATGAAACAAAATATCTACAAATCATATGCCTGATAATATATAAATGACTACAACCCAACAACAAAAAGACTCCAAATAACCCAGTTAAAGGATAGGCAAAGGATTTGA
>NW_027854455.1:0-259 GCF_054177405.1 Leptonychotes weddellii
AGGGGTAGATAGGCAAAACACACACCCAGACATGTGCATGCACACCTGCACTTACACACGCACACAGACCACAAATCACACCCCAGAGTCACAGACACACAAATAGACGTACATGTACACACACACACACACCCAGGTCACTCAGATACACACACACGCCAAATCACACCCCAGAGTCACTCACAGACACACAAATAGATGTACATGTACACACACACACACACACACACACCCAGGTCACTCAGATACACACACACGC
>NW_027854456.1:0-259 GCF_054177405.1 Leptonychotes weddellii
CTATACGTTTTCACAATTTTCTTTTTTTTCTTTTTCTTTTTTCTTTTTTTCGTTTTCACAATTTTCTATGTTATTCAAAGAGTTCTAATGCATTACTATCATTGTTTATTTTGATGCTCAGTTGTCCCCAGTTTGGCCAGTGGGAGCTTCATGAAGTTGGCTCCTGTGTCCTTTTCACATGTCATCATAGGTCTTTGAGTGCTTCCTGCTTTCTGGCACAATAAGATGTTCCAGGCTCATCTGGTACTTTCCCTGCCCC
>NW_027854457.1:0-259 GCF_054177405.1 Leptonychotes weddellii
GGTATTGAGGAGGGCACGTTCTGCATGGAGCACTGGGTGTTATGCACAAACAATGAAGCGTGGAACACTTCATCTAGAACTAATGATGTAATGTATGGGGATTAACATAAGAATAAAAAAAAAAAAAAAAGAAGCCAAGATGTTATCCTGAGAACCATCGACATTGAGCAGAAGAATGACTTGATTCGATTTCCACGCTATTTTGCTACATTTGCTTCTGTTTTACCCATAGTTATCTCCCTGAATAAAACATCACATC
>NW_027854458.1:0-259 GCF_054177405.1 Leptonychotes weddellii
ATGTTTATTCTTCTGATCCATGAGCATGGGATGTTTTTCCATCTCTTTGTGTCTTCTTCGATTTCTTTCATGAGTGGTCTGTAGTTCCTAGAGTATAGATCCTTTATCTCCTTGGTTAGGTTTATTCCAAGGTATCTTATGGTTTTTGGTGTTATTGTAAATGGAATCGATTCTCTAATTTCTCTTTCTATAGTTACATCGTTAGTGTATAAGAAAGCAATTGATTTCTGTGCATTGATTTTGTATCCTGCCACATTAC
>NW_027854459.1:0-259 GCF_054177405.1 Leptonychotes weddellii
GGGCCATCAGTCTGGCACTAGGAGGGAAGAAGGTAAGGATTCTGTAGGGACATCAGTCTGACACTAGGAGGGAAGAAGGTAAGGACTCTGCGGGGACATCAGTCTGACACTAGGAGGGAAGAAGGTAGGACTCTGCGGGGCCATCAGTCTGGCACTAGGAGGGAAGAAGGTAAGGGAATGAGAACGCAGAACAACTCCTTAACTGACATACTGTGAGATTATAAAGCTACAAAGTCAAGGCAGTAAAGAATGAGATTAT
>NW_027854460.1:0-259 GCF_054177405.1 Leptonychotes weddellii
CCCCATCCCTCCCACCAGCCCCCCACTCCAGCAACCCTCAGTTTGTTTCATGAGATTAACAATTCCTCATATCAGTGAGGTCATAAAGAATCTTATGGCCCTTTTGGCTAGATGATCTAGGTGCATTTTCCATACCAGCTATATTGCTCATTAAATATACTTTTGGATAGTTAGAACACCCAGCTAAATTGATGCTATATATTTGAATATATTTGTGTTTTAAAATGAAGAATGTCCAAGAATAACTCTTTTGGACAGT
>NW_027854461.1:0-1992 GCF_054177405.1 Leptonychotes weddellii
CCTTGGACAACAATGGCAAAGACCTATTGGTTTGTTTAACTTTACTCTTGTCCACACTGAGGAGTCCTGGTGAGTAGATGAGGCCCTGTTTCCTGATGGAGGGTTTGGCTGCATAATTGACACCTGGAGTTCTTGGATTTGCCACGAGGCTTCTGTGGCACAGCCTGATGGGTTGTGTGGAGCTGACACGTGACAACACAGGTCTGAGCCTCCTTATCTTCCAACAGCCCCTGTCTCCTTCCACGTGAGCTCTGAGGTGGGTCCAGGGTGAGCACCACGTCCCTCCAGCCCACTGACCAGGATCAATTCCTGACCCCCTGAGACCCTGGCTCTCAGGTCAGTCCCCATGTCCCATTGGTTCCACATCCTGGACATCGTCTGGTGGCCGCTGACTCGGCTGGTGTCATTTGCTCTAGAAGGGCAGACGCTTTCTTGACTTCAGGCCTGCCTGCACTCTGGATCCCTTGCTCCATCTCTGTCTGCACCCCCTCGTTCCTGTGCTTTGGCCACAGACCACGAGCTCCCTGAGAGCAGGTCCCACCTTCTCCATCTTTGTGTCCTCAGCACACAGAACATGGCCCAGGCCTCATGAGGACTCATTCATTCACTCATCTGTTTGTTCACTCAACAGATGTTTACCGAATTCTGGAATACCAGGGGAGGGTTCAGTTGGCACCCCTGCTCTGAGGGTCCTTATAGTACAGTGGTGAGACGGGTGGCAAACAAGGAGCATGGCAGTACCCAGTAGAAACAACGGAGGCAATGGGACCATAGTCAGGAGGGAGTCTGCCCCAGCCTGGGGACCGCTCAGAGCCGGCTGAAGCTGGGTCCCAGCTCCACGTCCAGGCGCGCCAGGAAGGCAAGGTGCTTCCAGAGATAGGGTGAGCTGAGAGTGGCTCGGGTCAGGATGCCTTTACTCCACAGGCTGAGCCTATAGGCAGAACCACTCAAAGCTGCCAGGGATGGGAGGAAGTGTGGCCTCTGCAGGAGATGCTGGGAAGGTGGTCTCCAGAGGGATGCTGAGAAACATGGTCTTTGCGAAGAATGCTGGGAAGTGTGGTTACAGGGAATGCTGGGAAATGTAGTTTCTAGAGGGAACGCTGGGAAATGTATTCTCTGCAAGGTATTCTGGAAACTGTAGTCTCTGGTGAGAGTTGGTGTCCACTAACATCAGAGCTTGGGTGTCTGATATTGAAAGGAGGAAGGGGAGATGCAGGTGGACACAGGGCCTCTGCCATGCCCTGCAGTACCTTATTCCCTGAATGTTTCATATCTTTTATTATAATCTGAATCTTCCTATTTGCAATGGATGTGCCCCTGACAAGGCAAGGGTTACAACATGGTTTGTAACAGTTGTATGATGACCAGGATGGGGCATAGTTATGAAAACCAGGACTCTCTACTTCTCCCCAATGATTGCTTTCCCCAAAGACTCTTGATAGGGGTGGCAAACCCACATGTCGTCTGAGACCAGACACGACACATACACCTGTGATAGAGCTGGGTGGAGGAGAACAGGTGTGGTGGGAGTGCGGGCAAAATTGGCCCCCTGAAAACATGACAAGTTAAAAAACAATTTCAGAACTTGAGTCTAAGCAAAGCAGTTTTGAGGGCCAGACCCAGCACCCAGCACTTTGCTGACCAAACCAAGCTAGTATATAATGACGGCATGTTTTCCAAACCCCATAACTTAAATATACATGCATTCAGGAGATATGCTGTGCTCTCGCAGATGGCAATGCATAACCTCTGAGGTTTGCCTATTTCATAAATGCTGCCTATCACTTTCTTGGTGGAGACCCCAGAAACCCCCCTACATGTCCCTCTAAACAAGGTCTGTGGAAAGCCTGAGGATTTCTAGCAAAGTGCTCACTGACCTTGGGCTTCCTACGGCTCCCTGCCCGCCCCCATCACCACCCTCCACCGGGTGACTGCAGCTCAGCTTCCGGTGGCTCAGGAGGATGGAACTGGGATGATGCTCTCTTGGCACCC
>NW_027854462.1:0-259 GCF_054177405.1 Leptonychotes weddellii
CACGGCCGTGCGTGCAATAGCATGTTTGTGTGTGTACTAGCGTGTGCATGCAACCTGATTGTGCGTGTGTACGTGCCCAGTCTGTGTGCGGGACGCGGAGCCTGGACCCGCCACCCTGAGCTAGCTCCCCACACGGCAGTCTTCCTGGTTCTCAGGGCCCATTCCCAACTCCTAAGAAGGTGAATCAGTTTCCCAGATTTGTCCAGGGCATAATCCAGAATCTGATCTTGACATTGAACTCAAGGCCCCAGTGACTACC
>NW_027854463.1:0-259 GCF_054177405.1 Leptonychotes weddellii
TTACCTCTCACCAGTCTCCAAACATTCAGTCATAGACAGGACCATGGGGACCCTCGTTCACTACCCCCTACCCACTTTTGATTAGGCAATAGCATTTGCTATAGGATCCCAATTGATAAATATCCTCTAAAGTGGCCTGTGTGGCACACATCCTTTCCCTTACAGAAAGATCTATCTCCATTACTCTCCCATTCTTTTTAAAATATTTTTTATTGTTATGCTAATCACCATACATTACATCATTAGTTTTTGATGTAGT
>NW_027854464.1:0-259 GCF_054177405.1 Leptonychotes weddellii
GTGGGGTGTTGAAGTCCCCTACTATTAATACATTATTTTCAATGTGTTTCTTTACTTTGGTTATTAATTGGTTTATATAATTGGCTGCTCCCATATTGGGGGCATTAATATTTACAATTGTTAGATCTTCTTGTTGGATAGACCCTTTAAGTATGATATAGTGTCCCTCTCATCTCTTACCACAGTCTTTGGTTTAAAATCTAGTTTGTGTAATAGGATTGCTACCCCAGCTTTCTTCTGAGAGCAGCTCGAGACAGGA
>NW_027854465.1:0-259 GCF_054177405.1 Leptonychotes weddellii
ATATGTTAAAGAAAAAAAAAGATAGTAGGAAGGGAAAAATGAAGGGGGATATCAGAGGGGGAGACGAACCATGAGAAACTATGGACTCTGAGAAACAAACTGAGGGTTCTAGAGGGGAGGGGGTGGGGGAATGGGTTAGCCTGGCCATGGGTATTAAGGAGGGCACGTATTGAATGGAGCACTGGGTGTTAAATGCAAACAATGAATCATGGAACATTACATCAAAAAAATAAGGAAGGAAAAAAAATAACACAAAGTT
>NW_027854466.1:0-259 GCF_054177405.1 Leptonychotes weddellii
CCTAGTTTAGGGGCTCACACCTTCTGACAGCTTCCCAAGAAAGGCTGTGTGAACAGGAAATTTCAAACACGACGGGTCTCAAAACAAGTTTTTATTTTATGCACACACTTTATCACTAATTTGGACGAGAACTAAATTGTAAGCTAGACACAATTTTCCCTCAGCATTTAAGGCCTGGTGCTACTGTCTTCCAGCTTCCAGCACTGCTGCTGATAAATCTAAAGGAAATTTGACTCGGAATCTTTTGTGCAGGTCTCTT
>NW_027854467.1:0-259 GCF_054177405.1 Leptonychotes weddellii
TTGGCTCTTCAAACTCAGCTCCTCAAATTCAACTCATCATCCCTCCTCTTGTTGTTGTTTTTTGTTTTTGTTTTTTTTTGTTTTTTAGCTCAATGCATGCATTCCCAAATCTTATTCTGAAATTTGGGACTCATACTGGAATCCTGATTCTTCTTTATTTCCCATATCCAGTTAGTCAGAAAGTTCTGTGGATTCTATTTCCCTTATTAATTCTCAGAATTCATGTCAAAATACATCTCAACTGTTATTTTGAGGTAAT
>NW_027854468.1:0-259 GCF_054177405.1 Leptonychotes weddellii
GTGCGGCTGGCTAGCGTCCCCCGAGATGTCTGATGGGCAGGACCGCAAGCAGAGCAGGTGGCCTCAAGCCAGCTCCAGTCCGTGGGGGCCAGGGGCCGCCTCTGCGGGTGCCTCCAGCTTGGGCTCCAACATGAACCTCCTGCGTGGAACTGGCTTCACGGTGGAGTGTGTGGGCCCAGCAGTGACACAGAATGACACTCGAACTGCCACCATGAGCAGGAGGCCACCCAAGCACCTGAGCGGCACCAGTCCCCAGAGC
>NW_027854469.1:0-259 GCF_054177405.1 Leptonychotes weddellii
AACCAGAGGCCAGGGAGAGGAAAGGCAAAACTAAGGGATGAGGCTTCTGTCAGTTATCTGGGGTTGGAAAGCCTCAGTGTCTTTGCCTGGCCTTTTATGCTCAGGATCCCTGGTGTGAGTCCTCCAGGACCATGGTGCTCAGCAGTCCTGGTGTGAATTCCCCAGGACCGTGATGCTCAGGATCCCTGGTGTGAGTCCCCCAGGACCGTGATGCTCAGGATCCCTGGTGTGAGTCCCCCAGGACCGTGATGCTCAGGAT
>NW_027854470.1:0-259 GCF_054177405.1 Leptonychotes weddellii
AACTTTTATGTCAACATGGATGGGACTGGAGGAGATTATGCTACGTGAAATAAGTCAAGTAGAGAAAGTCCATTATCATATGGTTTCACTTATTTGTGGAACATAAGGAATAACATGGAGGACATTAGGAGAAGGAGGGGAAAAATGGGTGGGGGGAATTGGAGGGAGAGATGAACCATGAGAGACTACGGACCTGAGACACAAACAGGGTTTTAGAGGAGAGGGGGGACGGGGGATTGGTTAGCCCAGTGATGGGTAT
>NW_027854471.1:0-259 GCF_054177405.1 Leptonychotes weddellii
TACGGTTTTTGGTGCTATTGTAAATGGAATCGTATCTCTAATTTCTCTTTCGACAGTTGTGTTGTTAGTGTATAAGAAAGCAACTGATTTCTGTGCGTTGATTTTGTATCCTGCCACATTATTGAATTGCTGTATGAGTTCTAGCAATTTGGGGGTGGAGTCTTAGCAGGTCAGAGGGAAGAGTATTTCTAGGTCTTTGATGGATATGGCCAGATTCTTTATAGGCCGTGTCAGCCATCAAGGACATCTGTGCTTCTTC
>NW_027854472.1:0-1992 GCF_054177405.1 Leptonychotes weddellii
ATTTTTGTGTGTGGTGTAAGGAAATGGTCCAGTTTCATTCTTATGCATGTGGCTGTCCAATTTTCCCAACACCATTTGTTGAAGAGACTGTCTTTTTTCCATTGGACATTCTTTCCTGCTTTGTCAAAGATTAGTTGACCATAGAGTTGAGGGTCCATTTCTGGGCTCTCTATTCTGTTCCATTGATCTATGTGTCTGTTTTTGTGCCAGTACCATGCTATCCTCATGATTACAGCTTTGTAATAGAGCGTGAAGTCCAGAATTGTGATGCCGCCAGCTTTGCTTTTCTTTTTCAACATTCCTCTGGCTATTTGGGGTCTTTTCTGGTTCTGTACAAATTTTAGGATTATTTGTTCTATTTCTTTGAAAAAAGTTGGTGGTATTTTGATAGGGATTGCATTAAATGTGTAGATAGCTCTAGATAGGATAGACATTTTCACAATATTTGTTCTTCCAATCCATGTGCATGGAATGTTTTTCCATTTCTTTGTGTCTTCCTCAATTTCTTTCAAGAGTATTCTATAGTTTTCTGAGTACAGATTCTTTCCTTATTTGGTTAGATTTATTCCTAGGTATCTTATGGTTTTGGGTGCAATTGTAAATGGGATTGACTGCTTAATTTCTCTTTCTTCTGTCTTGTTGACGTATAGGAATGCCACTGATTTCTGTGCATTGATTTTATATCCTGCCACTTTACTGAATTCCTGTATGAGTTCTAGCAGTTTTGGGTGGAGTCTTTTGGGTTTTCCACATAAAGTATCATATCATATGCAAAGAGTGAGAGTTTGACTTCTTCTTTGCTGATTCGGATGCCTTTTATTTCTTTTTGTTGTCTGATTGCTGAGGCTAGGACTTCTAGTATTATGTTGAACAAAAGTGGTGAAAGTGGACATCCCTGTTGTGTTCCTGACCTTAGAGGAAAAGCTCTCAGTTTTTGAGATATTGAAGTATGTTCCCTCCATCCCTTCATGGTGGAGAGTTTTGATCAAGAAAGGATGCTGTACTTTGTCAAATCCTTTTTCTGCATCCATTGAGAGGATCATATGATTCTTGTCCTTTCTTTATTAATGGGGTGTATTTGCAGATGTTGAACCATGCTTGCAGCCCGGAAATAAATCCCACTTGGTTGTGGTGAATATCCTTCCAATGTACTGTTGCATCCTATTGGCTAGTATCTTTGTGAGATTTTAACATCCTTGTTCATCAGGGATATTGGTCTGTAATTCTCCTTTTTGATGGGGTCTTTGTCTGGTTTTGGGATCAAGGTAATGCTGGCCTCATAAAATGAGTTTGAAAGTTTTCCTTCCATTTCTATTTTTTGGAACAATTTCAGAAGAATAGGTATTAATTCTTCTTTAAATTTTGGTAGAATTCCCCCGGGAAGCCATCTGGCCCTGGGCTCTTGTTTGTTGGGAGATTTTTGATTACTGCTTCAATTTCTTTCTGGTTATGGGTCTGTTCAGGTTTTCTATTTCTTCCTGGTTCAGTTTTGGTAGTTTATACGTCTCTAGGAATGCATCCATTTCTTCCACATTGTCTAATTTGCTGACATATAGTTGCTCATAATATGTTCTTATAATTGTTTGTATTTCTTTGGTGTTGGTTGTGATCTCTCCTCTTTCATTCACTTTTTGATAAGTCTGGCCAGGGATTTATCAATCTTGTTAATTCTTTCAAAGAACCAGCTCCTAGTTTTGTTGATCCGTTCTACTGTTCTTTTGGTTTATATTTCATTGATTTCTGCAATCTTTATTATTTCTCTTCTCCTGCTGGGTTTAGGCTTTATTTGCTGTTCTTTCTCCAGCTCCTTTAGATGTAGGGTTAGGTTGTGTATTTGAGACCTTTCTTGTTTCTTTTTTTTTTTTTTTAAAGATTTTATTTATTTATTTATTTGAGAGCGAGAATGAGATAGAGAGAGCATGAGAGGGGGAGGGTCAGAGGGAGAAGCAGACTCCCTGCTGAGCAGGGAGCCCGATGCGGGACTCGATCCCG
>NW_027854473.1:0-259 GCF_054177405.1 Leptonychotes weddellii
ATGATACATGTCTTTCTCTGTTTGACTTATTTCACTCAACATAATACCCTCCAGTTCCACCCACGTCGTTGCAAATGGCAAGATCTCATTCCTTTTGATGGCTGCATAATATTCCATTGTATATATATACCACACCTTAGTGGTTTAACCAAAGATGCAAGATGCATTCAAAGAGGGCATAGGTGATACAGCCCCATTATCTAAAAGTTTACTTCCAAAATTAGTCTAACAAAGCAAAGACCTTTATTATACAGATGAT
>NW_027854474.1:0-259 GCF_054177405.1 Leptonychotes weddellii
AAGCATTATTTATTTGGCTTTGATCTACCATGAGTTTAACCTCATTTTTATAGAAATATTAAAACAATTCCTTTGGGATTGGCAAAGGCTTTTTAAATATGTGTTGAGGCATTTAATATGTGAACCAAAAATCCTGGAAATTTTACATTATACTAGGACTGCACCAGATTTATTTTGTATGGATCCCTTTCTTTTTTTTCTTTTTCTTTTTTTTTTTTTAATTTATTTTTTTATTCTTATGTTAATCCCCATACATTAC
>NW_027854475.1:0-259 GCF_054177405.1 Leptonychotes weddellii
AAAACTAATGATGTATTGTATGGTGACTAACATAACATAATAAAATTTTTTTAAAAAATTAAAAAAAAAAAAGGCTAGTATCCAAAATCTATAAAGAACTTATCAAACTCAATACCCAAAGAACAAATGATCCAATCAAGAAATGGGCAGAAGACATGAACAGACATTTTTCCAAAGAAGATACCCACACCTTCTTCTATACTCACACTGCTCCCCAGACAGTCTCATCCACTCATGGATTAAATTAGCAACTAGAGCA
>NW_027854476.1:0-259 GCF_054177405.1 Leptonychotes weddellii
TGCTGGTGGCCGTGTCCTCAAAGAAAAAGTTTTTTGTGATGGGAAAGAAGATGACACAGAAAGAAGTAGATAAATGGAGTGAGAAACTCCTTTAAGGGTTCAAGTAACTAAATTCAGGTATTCCTGATGCCTTCATTATGGGAGACAATAAACTCCCCCTTTTGCCTCAACTAATTGAAGCTGACTTCTCTTTTTTTTTGTTTTTTTTTATTCTTATGTTAATCCCCATACATTACATCATTAGTTCTAGATGAAGTGT
>NW_027854477.1:0-259 GCF_054177405.1 Leptonychotes weddellii
AAACTATCAAAAAAATACTAGAATCTATAAGTGAAACTTTTAAGGATATGATTTTTTTTTAAAAAATGATATGATTATAAAAGGTCAATGTAAAAATCAAATGTGTTTCTATATACTGTCAAAGAAACACTTGAAAAATATTATTTTACATGAAAATTTTCCAAAATAACTCAGGAATAAATTGAAGAAAGATTTGTAAAATATCTACATTGAAAAAGTAAAATACTACTTGTCAATTTAGAAATTGACAAGATATCCC
>NW_027854478.1:0-259 GCF_054177405.1 Leptonychotes weddellii
AGTTGAGACCTGATTTGTGACCCAGTATGTGGTCTATTCTGGAGAAAGTTCCGTGCGCACGCAAGAAGAATGAGTATTTGTTGTTATAGGGTGGAATGTTCTGTATATATCTATGTGGTCCAGCTGGTCCAGTGTGTCATTCAAAGCTCTTGTTTCTTTGTTGATTTTCTGCTTAGATGATCTGTCTATTGCTGAGAGTAGAATATTGAGGTCTCCTACAATTAACGTATTATTATTATGCCTCTTTATTTTGGTTAAC
>NW_027854479.1:0-259 GCF_054177405.1 Leptonychotes weddellii
TTAAAGATTTTTTATTTATTTATTTGAGAGAGAGAGAGAGCACATGAGAAAGGGGAGGGTCAGAGGGAGAGGCAGACTCCCCGCCGAGCAGGGAGCCCGATGCGGGACTCGATCCCGAGACTCCAGGATCGTGACCTGAGCCAAAGGCAGTAGCTTAACCAACTGAGCCACCCAGGCGCCCTGTACTGTTTTTCTTGATCCAGCAATGTAAGTACCATATTGGTATAAAGCAATTTGGCAATTTACACACCAAGGGCTA
>NW_027854480.1:0-259 GCF_054177405.1 Leptonychotes weddellii
GTTAATTTTTAGCCATTCTGACTGGTGTGAGGTGGTCTCTCATTGAGGCTTTGATTTGGGTTTCCCTGATGCCGAGTGATGTTGAGCACTTTTTCATGTGTCTGTTGGCCATTTGGATGTCTTCTTTGGAAAAGTGTCTGTTCATGTCTTCCGCCCATTTCTTGATTGGATCACGAAATACTTTGAGCTGAACTTTCTAGCAGGCAGCAGGAGCAGCACTGAGGTCCGCTCTCCCAGAGGCTGCACAGAAGCAGAAAGA
>NW_027854481.1:0-259 GCF_054177405.1 Leptonychotes weddellii
GCTTAACAGAGCACATACCCTCCCCAGTGTCTATCACCCAGTCATCCCATCCCTCCCACATGTCTCTTAGCTTCTTACAATAACAGTTCAATATACATGCCAGAGGAGCCATTCTCATTCTGGTGTTCTCATGCACTGATGTGCTATTATCATTTATGAGCACGTCACAAGAAATTTGTTTGTAATATGATTTAAATAATGAAGTTCACAAATGGACTCACTTAAAAAAAACAAAGCATTTTCAATTTTTCTCTCTCAA
>NW_027854482.1:0-259 GCF_054177405.1 Leptonychotes weddellii
CAACAACAACAAAAATAAATAAAAGGCATCTGAATCGGCAAAGAAGTCACACTCTCACTCTTTGTAGATGACATGATACTTTATGTGGAAAACCCAATAGACTCCACCCCAAAACTGCTAGAACTCATACAGGAATTCAGTAAAGTGGCAGAATATAAAATCAATGCACAGAAATCAGTTGCATTTCTATACACCAACAGGACTGAAGAAAGAGAAATTAAGGAGTCAATCCCATTTACAATTGCACCCCAAACCTAAG
>NW_027854483.1:0-1992 GCF_054177405.1 Leptonychotes weddellii
CACTATTGCTGCCCAAAGAAAGTGAATAAAAATGCTTATGAAAGAATACCATTTTGCAGATGGGAAAACTGAGGACCAGCGAACAGACTTGGCTCAGATCACACACTCAGGAGGCCACACCTACTCCCCCTGATCCTTTGAGACAGCCAATGGAGACTGGAGGCATCCAGCTCTGAGCTGAAGTCACGGTCTGGGAAGAGGTGATTGCGAGGCAGTGAGGTGTGCCGCTAAGGTGCGTCTGGTGACCTGTAAAGAACTGGAGGTCTGAACCCCAGCCCCAGCTCGCACACACACCCTGCACAAACCCGGGCAAGTCACTCAACATCTCTGGTTTCGGTCGGCAAATCTACACTGGCAACAAAGGCTGGGTGACATGGGATCACTTCAAAGTCCTTCTCTGGTTTAACAAATCCCTGTCTTTGATTATGGATATGTCCAGTGGGTGATGAGGGAAAAGGAGAAATGACTATTTTTATCAGATCTGCGAGATATATTTTTTTAATCCCCAGTGATTATTTGATTTTGTTTTATTCTACTTTTAAAGACGCAGCCACTGCAGGGACAAGGGGGGGTGGTGTTGGATTGGTGAGTCACTGGTCTGCATTGAGGTCACCTGCTGGGTCTTGTCTGAGGCCAGGAGCTCCATCTCAGCTGGGACAGCGTGGCCCCCAGGCCTGGGTAGGGCTGGGGCAGGAGTCAGGCTGGGGCCAGCAGAAGCCAGTGAAGGACTCCAGGGGGGCCCTCACGCTGGGACAAAGAAGAGGATAGGCATCTCCCCCCTGCAGCTTCACAACGACAGTCTTCAAGCCTTTCCCACCAACAGTCCCACATCAGCCCAGGGAAAGGGTGGGCCGGCTATATGTTGCCTCAGTTCACAGAGGAGGAAACTGAGGTTCAGAGCGATCAAATGACTTGTCCAAAGTCCCACAGCAAGTGGATGAGAAAGGCAGAACCAAAACCCAGGACTCAATGTTTTCCATCCTCTTTGTAGGAAACAGCCAACCCTAGGCAGGATGGTCCCACATAAAGGCACCTCCAGGCTATGAATAGCATCCCTGGACTAAGAACGTTTCAAGAGGGGCAGAAATGCAGCTGCGCCTCAAAACTGGCCCCACCTATCCAGTTGGCATCTCCCCACCTCTGCCACAAGCCTCTCCCAGTTACAGAACAAAGGGATGATGGTTCCTTACAAGGAAAAGCTGTTGAGAGGCAAGAGAGCAGAGACATCTCTTCCTCATGAATTCTGCTACAGCTGGGGAGGAACATCTGACCTTGCAGGGCTCTTGTGGGACTGCCTGACACAGCAGCAACAGGGTAACTAAGAATCTCCCAGAACCACCCAGAGCCCAAACTATTATCTGTCGCTGTTGGTACTGCTTCCTTCCAAACAGGATGGGTAGCGGCCTGGACCAAAGATCCATAGGGCCCGTAAATAAAGCTAACAAGCCAGTGTCTGTATGGAAACTGCATAAGAAGCCAGGGTCACCAGTCCTCTGTCCCTTCTCCCAACGGTCCTCAACAGACACCACCGGAGATCCAGGCTAGGCTCAACAACCCCGGGAAGCAGGCGTATTGTCCCCATGTTGCCCGTGAGGATCGAGTGACTCAGAGGCAAAGCAACCTGTCCCGGGGCCATTTTAAGACCCAGGTGCTGTTACTTCCGGAGGCCTCTCCCATCGTATATAAAACACATCTCGTTCTGAGTGTTTTCTTTGGCTGAAAAAAACCCTGGATTTTTAGAATAATTTTGCTTTTGAAATTATTTGCACTGAGTAACTAATACGATTAACGAGCGGCTCTGCCTTCTCAGCAACCGTTGTCTATAACCAGAAGCCTTGGCAAGGCACAGCACTGCAGCCCTCAACGGAGAGGGCCGTTTTCATAAATACGAGACCAAACAATTAATCATGTTTGAATATATTAACTAAACATTCATTTTGATCAGCCATTATCATATTTTGGAACCCAAAGTTTTGTTTTTGTTTTTTTTTT
>NW_027854484.1:0-259 GCF_054177405.1 Leptonychotes weddellii
TATGTTAGTCACCATACAATACCTCATTAGTTTTTGATGCAGTGATCCATGATCCATTGTTTTTGTAAAGCACCCAGTGCTCCATGCAGTACGTGCCCTCCTTAATACTCATCACCTGGCTAACCAATTCCCCCTCCCCCGTCCCCTCTAAAACCCTGTTTGTTTCTCAGAGTCCATAGTCTCTCATGGTTCATCTCTCTCTCCGATTCCCCCCCCCTTCATTTTTCCCTTCCTTCTCCTAATGTCCTCCATGCTATTC
>NW_027854485.1:0-259 GCF_054177405.1 Leptonychotes weddellii
GCCTGGGTGGCTCAGTCGGTTGAGCGTCTGCCTTCAGCTCAGGTCATGATCCCAGGGTCCTGGGATCGAGCCCCGCATCGGGCTCCCTGCTTCCCGGGAAGCCTGCTTCTCCCTTTCCCACTCCCCCTACTTGTGTTCCCTCTCTCGCTGTGTCTCTCTCTGTCAAATAAATAAATAAAATCTTTTAAAAAAAAAAATCCAAGGAATACAAAATGGAGAGCTGGTTTATTAATGTTTCATGGGATCCAGGGGAAAAAAA
>NW_027854486.1:0-259 GCF_054177405.1 Leptonychotes weddellii
ATGTGACTCGTGAAATGGTGTAAAGACAGAGGACAGGCCCAAAGCAGGAGAGACCCCGCATCCTTGGCTCTAGGCTGTGACTCAGTGCCTGGACATTGGCTGGCCCTGGTGAGCAGGGGTCCTGGGCTGAGTGGGAACCCAGAGACACAGGTCAGGGGCCCTAGGGGTGCAGGCTGGGGAGGGGAGACCACCAAGCTGGTTGTGAGCACAGGGACGGGACCTCTCCGGCACCGGGCCTCCTTGGGCGGGGAGCTGTTCC
>NW_027854487.1:0-259 GCF_054177405.1 Leptonychotes weddellii
CTGTTGGGTAATAGCACCTGGCTCCATTTCATACTAATGCTATCTTATATCAACCAGGCCCTTCTTGTCCCTGAGGGTTCAATCTGAGAAGCAAAAACACTAAGAGTGATGTAGTATAAGGGGTTTCTTATGGGGCTGTGATATATACAATTGTGGGGCTGACTAAACAGGTGTTGAAGCCAAGGGCAGGCCACCCCAAGATAGGTCATTGTGGCATGAACATTATTTTGAGTTAAAAGCAATCAAAACTCAAAAGGTT
>NW_027854488.1:0-259 GCF_054177405.1 Leptonychotes weddellii
TGCGTCCTTTGGGCTTCTAAAACTCAAAATAGATCCATCAAATAAATTTTAAGTAGATTAGGTCACTGCTCCCAAGACCCTGATTTTACTGCTTTCCTTCTTTTCTTTAAAAATGGTTATACCAGTTTTCAGCAAGCGTACATCTGCACCTTGGGATGCCAGGAAGACGAGGAAGCTTCTGCCCATGGAGAGTAGGACTTTTGTTACTTTTCAAACAGGAAATGTTAAGAACTGCTCATATCTTCACAAAATCTTCAAG
>NW_027854489.1:0-259 GCF_054177405.1 Leptonychotes weddellii
GAGATAAGAAATCAGTCAGGATAGAATGTCAAGGGAAGGATGCATGTAGCTTGATGGTAAAAAAGAGAGACATTATTTGTATGTGTAAAAAGCATGGCCAATGGTGATCTTCTCATGGAGGACTTACGAACAAGTATTATTTTGTTTTTTATACCATTTTTCTTTTACAAATGGTGTACAATGACTCAGTGTTAGCTGTCTCATTAGATATGAATTAATAACTACTAGTCTGCCATTTTTGAGTTCTTTTTTTTTTTTT
>NW_027854490.1:0-259 GCF_054177405.1 Leptonychotes weddellii
AACACAAGGCAGGCATGTTATTTTCTCAGTCCTCTAGTGGCTTCATCATTAACTGGGTGAAATACATCCCTGGAAAGTCACACTACAATATGGCACCCAATGGAAACCAGTATTGTAAATTTGCATAATATACCTTTGCTCTACACAGTTTCCTATATGTGTCCATGGTTTGTCTTCACTCTGTGACATCTGGACACATGCTCAGTAGATTCAAGAAACTATACCAGCCCTAAGGTGAAAGCAGGTATTTCTCCAGACA
>NW_027854491.1:0-259 GCF_054177405.1 Leptonychotes weddellii
ATATTAAGGGGGGGTTCTATAAAAGGGGAAGGACCCCAAGAGTGATATAGAAAAGAAATTTACAGGGACAATCTATAAAATCAAGGTCTTCACGGGCAACATGATGACAATTAATTCATATCTTTCAATAATCACTCTCAATGTGAACGGCCTAAATGCTCTCATAAAATGGCACAGGGTTGCAGATTGGATAAAAAGACAGGACCCGTCCATATGCTCTCTACAAGAGACTCATTTTGAACCTAAAGATACATCCAGA
>NW_027854492.1:0-259 GCF_054177405.1 Leptonychotes weddellii
AGAGAGAATGAGAGAGAGAGAGCACCTGAGAGGGGATAGGGTCAGAGGACGAAGCAGACCCCTGCCGAGCAGGAAGCCCGATGCGGGACTCGATCCAGGGACTCCAGGATCATGACCTGAGCCGAAGGCAGTCGCTTAACCAACTGAGCCACCCAGGCACCCCCCCTAAATGGAATTTCAAAAGAAGATATTGGAAACAGTGTAAAAGGAGTAATATGGAAGAAATAATGCTGAAAAAAATGTTATTAAAAAAGTCATC
>NW_027854493.1:0-259 GCF_054177405.1 Leptonychotes weddellii
TCCATCCTTCCATTTGTTGATCCATCATTCCCTTCATCCATCCATCCATCCTGCCATCTGTCCATCCATCCATCCTTTCATCCACCATCCATCCTTCCATCCATCCATCCATCTTTCATCTGTCCATCTACCCATCCTTCCATCATTCATCCATCCATCCATCTATCCATCCATTCATCCATCTATCCATCCATCCATCATCCATCCATCCATCCTTCCATCCATCCATCCATCTTTCATCTGTCCATCTATCCATCCT
>NW_027854494.1:0-1992 GCF_054177405.1 Leptonychotes weddellii
TGCTATTCTTTTCTTCGATCTCCTGTTGAGTTTGTAGGTGTTCAGAATGGTTTGATCCCTATCCAGCTGAATTCCTGAGAGGAGACGAAATCCAGGTCTCCTACTCCTCCGCCATCTTGCTCCGCCCCCCTAATTTTATTTTTAAACCAGAGTTCCCCAAACTAATTGGACCACAGAACTCTTTTGCTCCTATAATGCTTTCACATCCCCTGGAACTAATTTTTCATTTAACAGTCACTGGGGAGTCTAGAAAGATGGGCAGGGGCTAGATCATCAAAAGCTTTGCATGCCATGACAAGGAGTTGGGGGTTATCCTGTAGGATCTTGAGCAAGGTAATATGTTCAGATAGGCATTTTCATCAGGACGGGCAAGACTGGGTTTTCAACCAAAGCAGCAGTGGTGGGGATTGAGAGGTATCTTCACTATTAAGAAGAGAGGATCTCCAGGATTTAGTGACTTGCCAAATGCTGGGAGAAGGAGCGAAAAGAATGACTTGTGTGGAGGGGATCCAGTGGTTCACCAAAAGAGGAGAGGAGCAGTTTTGTGGAGAAATATAAATTCAGTCCTGCCCTATTACTTTGGGGTACCCACAATGTAAGACTCAAGAGAGAGGCCTGGACTCAGGCAATATTTAACTCACATTTGAAGCCTTGGGACCAAGAAGAACAAAAAGGGTAAGAACAGGGGTGAGAACAGGTCTCAGAAGGACAGTAACGCTTAAAAGGGAGGAGAGGAAGAAATAATTGGAAGTAGGAGGAGAACTAGGAAAGAGGAGTTTCGGAGAATTCAAGGGAGAAGAAGGTCTTAAGGAAAAGAAAATAGGGATATCATTTACATGGCTTTCCTCACAGGAAGTCAGAAGATAATTTTAGCTGAGTTATTAAAAATTTAGAAAATGTGGTCTCTATCTCTTTCCTTCATGCTACTGAGTTTGTTCTCAGAGGATTACACATGTAGGAAAATTGGCAAACTTTAAGAATGCCTATGAACTCAAATAATTTGATGTTCCTGAGAGATTATTAAGTTTATGAATATGATTATATCAAATACTATATTTAAGGCTCCATTGATATAAACCAAACATGTATGTTAAGCTACATTCTAAGCTTTACTCACTTATTTTATTTCCAACTTGTAACTGACTTCAATTTATTTTCTGATGGTTGATATAGACATTTGAGCTGCCTTAAATATTTCTGTAAATGGATGAGTAATCAATCACTTAGAAATTTTGTCTAAGTAACAAAATATTTTTAAAAGCCACCCAAACATTTGAGAGACACCACTCTTAATGTACACCACTTACAACATACCTATAAGCTGACCTCTTAAATATGGTATGAGTGACATGCTCTAAGTACCTTTAGCAGAAATCTTTCTTATTCAGTAATTTTGTAATATCTTATTTCAGAGTTCTACGTGACAGTGTAATCTCATTTTATTGTTTTTTGCTAATTTTGGCTAAGTGGCTTTAGAAGCACAGTAAAACATATGGGCTTTCTTTTTTTAAAAAAAGATTGTATTTATTTATTTGACAGAGAGAGACACAGTGAGAGAGGGAATACAAGCAGGGGGAGTGGGAGAGGGAGAAGCATGCTTCCCGCTGAGCAGAGAGCCCGATGTGGGGCTCGATCCCAGGACCCTGGGATCATGACCTGAGCCGAAGGCAGATACTTAACAAATGAGCCACCCAGGCACCCCAAGCATATGGGCTTTCAAGGAATAAAAGTAAAATTGTCCTCTTAAAAATTATTTCAAGCTTTTAGTGCTATAAGACTATGTAAGGATTGTGAATTTAACATCAAATATAAAAACTTCCCTTTATGTTAGATTGGAAGAATGTCCCAAAAAAAGGTAAATTTATGGTCATATCCTAAAATAAAAGCTTCTTTTTATTTTTCAAACTGAGGGTCATGGTTATAAGTCATTGAAGGTCTCAGATCTGAGGTAAAGCTACCTACTATCAACTTCTGACTTGGACACTTGGCATC
>NW_027854495.1:0-259 GCF_054177405.1 Leptonychotes weddellii
TCACAGCGCTCACCATAACACATACCCTCCACAGTGGCTATCACCCAGCCACCCCATTCCTCCCAACCCCCACCATTCCAGCAAACCTGTTTGTTTCCTGAGATTAAGAATTCCTCATATCAGTGAGGTCATATGATACATGTCTTTCTCTGATTGACTTATTTCACTCAGCGTAATACCCTTCAGTTCCAACCACGTCTTTGCAAATGGCAAGATTTCATTCCTTTTGATGGCCGCATAATATTCCATTGTATATACA
>NW_027854496.1:0-259 GCF_054177405.1 Leptonychotes weddellii
TCTAAAACTAATGATGTAATGTATGGGGATTAACATAAGAATAAAAAAATATATATATATAAAAAAAAAAAAAGAAAAAGAAAAAAGTGGGTGCCTGGCTGGCTCAGTTGGTAGAGCATGTGACTATTTCAGCTCAGGTCACAATCTCAGGGTCATGAGATCAAGCCCCATGTGGGGCTCCACACTCAGCAGGGAGTCTGCTTGAGATTCTCTCTCCCTCTCCCTCTGCCCCTCCCCCCACTCACATGGGCTCTCTCTT
>NW_027854497.1:0-259 GCF_054177405.1 Leptonychotes weddellii
TCGCTCTGATAATTCTCATAATTTTCTCTTCGAACATTTCCTTTGCCACATTCTTTCTCTCTTCTACTTCTGGAACCACAACTAAGAATAAATTAGATCTTTCATCCAAATGGCCAACAGACACATGAAAAAGTGCTCAGCATCGCTCGGCATCAGGGAAATCCAAATCAAAACCTCAATGAGATACCACCTCACACCAATCAGAATGGCTAAAATTAACAAGTCAGGACACGACAGATGTTGGCGGGGATGCGGAGAA
>NW_027854498.1:0-259 GCF_054177405.1 Leptonychotes weddellii
AAATAATAAAATAAGTAAACATTTTCTCTGCATACATTTAGAACCACATAAGGTGGTTGGTATAATTTTTGCTTGAACTGCAAATATAATTTAGAAAACTTAAGAGGAGAAGGGAAATCTATTGTATTTACCCATATTTTTGCTTATCCTGTTCTTTATTCTTTTTTGATGTTCTGTTTCTTCTTTTATTGTTTCTTTTCTGTTTAGAGAATGTCTCTTAGTCATTCTTTCAGGGTAGGTCTACTGGCTACCAATTGTC
>NW_027854499.1:0-259 GCF_054177405.1 Leptonychotes weddellii
TTTGCTAGAAAGACTCACAAAACTCAGGCAAGTGCTATACTTATGATTATAGCTTTATTATAAATTGGGAACAACCAAATGAAGAGACAAATAGGAGGGTCGCAAATGCGAAGCTTCTGTGTCTTCAGGATGCATCACCCTCCTGGTACATTCCTTCTCCAGGAAGCTCACCTGAGCTTCAGTGTCCACAATTTTTTTTTCCCTGATATTTATTTATTTATTTTTATTCTTATGTTAATCCCCATACATTACATCATTA
>NW_027854500.1:0-259 GCF_054177405.1 Leptonychotes weddellii
CCCACGACCAAGTGGGATTTATTCTGGGGCTGCAAGTTTGGTTCAACATCTGCAAATCAATCAATGTGATCCAATACATTAATAAAAGAAAGAAGAAGAATCATATGATCCTCTCAATAGATGCAGAAAAAGCATTTGACAAAGTACAGCATCCTTTCTTGATTAAAACTCTTCAGAGTATAGGGATAGAGGGTACATAACTCGATATCATAAAAGCCATCTATGAAAAACCCACAGCGGATATCATTCTCAATGGGGA
>NW_027854501.1:0-259 GCF_054177405.1 Leptonychotes weddellii
TTGAACCAGGTGCTCCTGAGGCCATATGGTTCAGAGGTCAAGGCCAAGGCTCTGGTCTCCGCCTGCTGGGGCCCCAGCCAGGCTCCCCTCTATGCTGGGTGATGTACAAACTGATTGATGGCCCTGACTCCTTCCTAGGACTGTTGAGAGGCAAAAATGTGTTAATGAGTGTCGTTTTCACACTTGAGTCACTGCTGTAGTTACTTACATCTGAGCCAATAAAGGCAAACTGCAGCTAAGTAGGCAGAAGTACAAGGGC
>NW_027854502.1:0-259 GCF_054177405.1 Leptonychotes weddellii
ATGTTTTAGATGGTAACATATGTCCAAATAAGTCGACAATCAGCCAATTTTGAAGTCAGTCATTTGAGGCAAAACAACATATGAAACACTTCAGTGCTAGTTATGAAAGTAATATATGCTATACTCAGTAATGACTAGCTTATGGAAAGTGTTATCTTTAATATTTCCAATAGTTTTTCTAGAGTTTTATGCGTTTTTTGGTCAAAACTTTACAGCTCAAAAAATTTACAACTAAAATTTATGGGAAAATCCATATAAT
>NW_027854503.1:0-259 GCF_054177405.1 Leptonychotes weddellii
CATGTTTTAATCATTAAAGTATTTATTGAACATTTATTATGTGCTTCGAATAGTGTACCAAAAAAAAAAAAAAAGAATAGCATACAAAACAGTATGTTAAAAAAAAATCAGTAACTCTACTATCAACTACAGTATCATTCCTTCATTTATATCATAACATTTATATAATGCTGTTAATTCTATTCCATTTTTACCAGATCAGCAATTATATCAACAATTATTTCAAAAAGAGATAAACAGAAACAAAACTGCCTTAAAA
>NW_027854504.1:0-259 GCF_054177405.1 Leptonychotes weddellii
ATTTTTAGTACTTTGAACTATTTCAATACTTATTTTAAAGTTTTTGTCTGACATTCTATAAAATGGGTATTACCAGTAGTGAATTCCTCTTCAGAGCTCCGGTTGTGTTGGTTGTCTTTCTTTGCGTTAAATTTCTTCATGTGGTTTTAGAATCTGGATTTGGAAGCATATTTTGTATACAAATTTCTCAAATTGGTTTGGGTCTTTTTTTTCTCCCCTGTGCCCTGTCTTTTTGCCACTCACCTGTCCAGCTGGGGGT
>NW_027854505.1:0-1992 GCF_054177405.1 Leptonychotes weddellii
TTAAATCTATCCTGCTTGGAGTGTGTTGATCTTCATGGATCTGCATAACATTTTCACTAAATGTAGAAAAATTTTAATCATTGTTTCTTCATATATTTTTCTCTGCTCCTTTCTCTGTCTCTTCTCTTTCTGAGATTCCAATTACATTCCTACTGACACATTGACCTGGTGCCACAGGGCTCTGAGACTCTGTTCATTTCTCATTGGCTTTTTCTTTGTTTTTCAGATTTGCTAATGTCTATCGAGCTATCCTCAGTTTCACTGAGTGTTTCTTCTGTCATCTCCACTCTGCTGTTGAATCCATCTAGTGAATTTTTCATTTCAATTATCACACTGCATGGAGTTTTAGTTCTTATATTTTCTATTTCTCCATTCAAGTTCTCTATCCCTTCATGGAGACCACTTTCTTTCTTTGAACACAAAGCTGCACTTGTTCATCTTGCAACTCAACATATGTAACGTGGATGGTCTGCAACACCTGTAGCCATCAATTTAATTTAAAGTGGCCCCAATTTAAAATGTTTATAGCCCCCAGGGAGAGACAGATTCAAATGTTTTTCAAATGATAACACCTTCACCCTATGCCCTGAATAATCCCCACAAATGATGATTCAAGGAAAACTAGCACCTAACAATCAAAAATACCTAACCCCACAAGGAATCAAGACATCGTAACCAAGAATAAGTAGAAAAAAAAATAGATTGAAAAAATAGACTTAAAACTGTTTACATATGGAAATTATCAGACAATATATGATACAGCAACTATCTTACCTTGGTTAAAGAAATACAAATTAGGGGCACCTGGGTGGTTCAGTCGGTTAACCGTCTGCCTTTGGCTCAGGTCGTGATCCCAGGGTCCTGGGATTGAGCCCCACATTGAGCCCTGCATTGAGCTCCCTACTCAGCAGGGAGTCTGCTTCTCCCTCTCCCTTTGCCCCTCCACCCTGCTCATGCTCTCTCTCTCTCTCTTTCTCTCTCTCTCACTCTTGCTCTCACTCTCACGCTTGCTCTCAAATAAATAAAATCTTTAAAAAAAAATACAAATTAAATTTGAAAAAATGGTAAAAATCTGGGAATTAATAAAAACAACTTAACAGACTTGCAAAAGAAGCCAATACTACAAGTAAAAAATGCTGAGAATGAAAATAAAACACAATAAATATGTTCTAAAAATAGACATAGCAGCAGAAGAAATTAATTGGTAGGATAATATATCAAAATAAATTACAGGAGCACCTGGGTGGCTCAGATGGTTAAGTGTCTGCCTACGTCTGCGGTCCTGATCCCAGGATTCTGGGATCAAGCCCCATATCGGGCTCCTGTCTCTCCCCCTGCTCAAGCTCTCTCTCTCTCTCTCTCTGTATCTCTGTGTCTCAAATGAATAAATAAAATCTTTTTAAAAATTTTAAAAAATTAATTATAATGCAGCATAGATGGCAAAGAGGTAGAAAATGTAAAATAATAAATAACATACATGGAGGACTATGTATGAGCATCAACTATCATCTATTTGAATTTCCAGAAGGAAAGCAAAGATAGAAAATGAGCTGGGTTCAATGGAAGAGGTAAAGACTGAGGGGTTTTTTGAACTGATGAAAGACACCAATCCACAGTACCACAAACACTAATAAAATCAGTCTGGTACTTGCGTGTAAGGATAAACATTATGGTTGTCCACAGCTATTTTAATTCTCCTTTTCCTTCCTCATCATTTCTGAAGAAATATAGCCATGTACCTTGCTTTGACCAGTGAAATATATTTAGCGTAATGCTTAGTGTGTCCTTTCCAAGCAGAAACACAGTGAATGTCTGGTCATAACTCCCTTCTACTTGCTATAAGACAGTGGAAGGATGCGTGTTACTGGAGACTAGTTCACCATGGATCTCAAAATAGCTGCACCGAACATGCATAATGAGCAAAAATAGACATTTGTTGGTTTAAAACATTGACATTTTGGGGATGTTTGAAGCTCAGCATAAGCTAACTGA
>NW_027854506.1:0-259 GCF_054177405.1 Leptonychotes weddellii
ACATTCTCCCTTAGACGGGCTGCTCTACTTCTTGGGGAACCCGGGCCTTTATTAGCCACGGAGGCATTTTTAGTGCCGCTTCGTGTTGGAAGTGGGGCCAACATCCTCCTGGGAACAGAGCCCTTGTCTACATTTCGCCTTTGGGGACGTGGGTAACTTTCTCGAAGGGGCACCAGAAACCCCCGCTCTGGCTGTAAGCATCACCTGCCCGGTAACAACCCAGACCCAGGAGCCCCACCGAGTGCCCGATGCAAATGCT
>NW_027854507.1:0-259 GCF_054177405.1 Leptonychotes weddellii
TCGTTCTTTTTTTTTTGGCACAGAAAAGTCTGGAATTATATATACCAAAGAATTAACAATAATTATGGAAAAATGTTCCATGCTCATGGATTGGAAGAACAGATATTGTGAAGATGTCAATGCTACCTAAAGCAATCTACACATTCAATGCAATCCTTACCAAAATACCACCCACTTTTTTCAAAGAAATGGAACAAATGATCCTAAAATCTGTATGGAACCAGAAAAGAACCCGAATAGCCAGAGGAATGTTGAAAAA
>NW_027854508.1:0-259 GCF_054177405.1 Leptonychotes weddellii
TTATCAGATTAGGGGAGTTCCTTTGAGTTCTCTTTGCTGATATGTTTATTATAAATAAGTTATATAATATATAATATTATATATAATATATATAAATGTAATAAATAATTGTTTTTCAAATAATTTTTTCTTCATCTGTTATGGCAATTGTATCATTTTTCTCATATATTTTGTCAATGTGGTCAATTACATTGATTCAGTTTTCAAATGTAAATCAAAATTTGCCTTCTTGGGATAAATCTCACTTGGCAATGATGTG
>NW_027854509.1:0-259 GCF_054177405.1 Leptonychotes weddellii
CTAGAACTAATGATGTAATGTATGGGGATTAACATAAGAATAAAAAAAAAAAAGAAATAAAAAAAAAAAAAGTACCCACTATAAACATGCTCACGGAACTAAGGGAGAACCACGATTAAAGAAGTAAAGACAGGTATGATGACAGTGCTGGAAGAAATAGAGAACAGGAATAAAGAGAAATTATTTTTTAAAATAGAAATTCTGGTGCTACAAAGTAAAATAACAAAAATAAAAATTTACTTGAAGAGCACAACACCAG
>NW_027854510.1:0-259 GCF_054177405.1 Leptonychotes weddellii
TGCGGGAGGGACGGCGCTGGCAGGACAGGCCCAAGGGTGCAAGAGAGGACAGGACACGCCGGGGGGGGGGCGGGAAGAGGCTGCGAGGGAACCCCGCGCCGTTCCCGCGTCCACCAGCATGGCTGCTAGCATCTTCCCCACCTGCTCGGCCAGCCAGCAACGTTGCGTAAAAGACAAACTCGCAAAAAAAAATCAAAGAGGGACCTTCATGAAACAGCACATAAGGAAACATGAAAAGTGTATAACAAAATTAAAAAGA
>NW_027854511.1:0-259 GCF_054177405.1 Leptonychotes weddellii
AGAAAGTACACAGGAGGAATCATGTGCTTCTTTGAGGATGAAGTAGATACCAAATCAGGAGTCTGAAAAGGAGAGATGAACAACAGGAATAGGAGAACTACCCCCCAGTAAAAGCCATTCCCTTAGAGTCTGCCTCTCCAGTTCCAGCAAGACAAAACGAATCAGAACCTAAATGAACACCAAAGTGTTTCTCAGGTTTCAAGTTACCTGAGAGGAAAGGTAGAAAAGAATAAGGAATGTTCAGACTAACAGCCCTGGG
>NW_027854512.1:0-259 GCF_054177405.1 Leptonychotes weddellii
TTTTCGGGGAAGTTTAGGGAATATGTGAATTATCGGATTCTAATGAGTCTGACCTTGTGTTCACAGAAGCTGAGGAATGATGCATGAATCCATTGTGGATTTTTTTCCCTCCTTTTAACATTATTTTTCCTTTGATCTTCAAAGAGCATTGGAGAAAGTCTAAGTTCAGCCTTTTCAAAAGGATCTAGAACAATTGTACAAATACGAGCTGTTTCTAATTAGATTTACAGATATGCCAGTATTTACTGTCTACACTGTG
>NW_027854513.1:0-259 GCF_054177405.1 Leptonychotes weddellii
TGAGGTCATGACCAGAGCAGAGATCAAGATTGGGATAGTTAACCAACTGAGGAACCCAGATGCCTGTAAAGTCACTATTTTTAAGACCAGAAGATGTAGCTGACTTTCCTAACACAGAGAAATGGGCACAGAGAGGTCAACAAAATGAAGACATAGCATTTTCCTAAATAAAAGAATATGGCAAAATCACAGTGGGAGATCAAAGTGAAACAGAAATAAGTAGTATATCTGAATAAGAATTTACTTTAGTGATCATAAA
>NW_027854514.1:0-259 GCF_054177405.1 Leptonychotes weddellii
AAACCATATGATAATTGACTATCTCTGCTTGACTTATTTCACTTAACATAATCTCCTCTAGTCCCAGCCATGTTGATATAAAAGTTGGGTATTCATCCTTTCTGATGGCTGAGTAATATTCCATTGTATATATGGACCACATCTTCTTTATCCACTCATCTGTTGAAGGACATCTCTGCCCTTTCCACAGTTTGGCTATTGTGGACATTGCTGCTATGAACATTGGAGTACATATGGCTCTTCTTTTCACTACATCTGT
>NW_027854515.1:0-259 GCF_054177405.1 Leptonychotes weddellii
ATCGAAAAGAATGAGATCTTGCCATTTGCAGTGATGTGGATGGAACTGGAGGGTGTTATGCTGAGCAAAGTAAGTCAATCAGAGAAAGACATGTATCATATGATCTCACTGATATGAGGAATTCCTAATCTCAGGAAACAAACTTAGAGTTGCTAGAGTGGTGGGTGGTGGGAGGAATAGGGTGGCTAGGTGATAGACATTGGGGAGTGTATGTCCTATGGTGAGCGCTGGGAATTTGCAAGACTGTTGAATCACAGAT
>NW_027854516.1:0-1992 GCF_054177405.1 Leptonychotes weddellii
AAAAAAAAAAAAAAAGGGATTTCCCCCATTCTTTCTGACCCTTAGGAGCCCTTTTCCTACAGCTTAAGCCAGACACAGAATATTTCTCTTGGAGTTCTTCCTGTTCTCTCTCTGTGTGCACTTCTGGGTTTCCCGCTAGGAGGCGGAGTCTAGGCTAGGAGATACCAAGAAGGAAAAAAGGGTAAATTCAAAGCAGTTCAGTGGAACTTGAAATTCTAGTTGTCTTCCCCAATCTGCTGGTTATTATTTACTTTGAGGAGCCCTCAGGGAGCTGCTTCATTCACTCTGTCCAGCATTCTGTGGGAATCTCTCTGTGGAGAGAGAGTGGAATGTGCTTACTCTACCTTCCTGGAACCAGAGCTTCTGTTTTATTTTTATCATTGTGTCCCTTCTACTTACTTTGGTTTTAAACTCCTCTTTAACTTTTTCCCCCAGATTCTTTTTTTTTTTTTTTTTTGCCCCAGATTCTTAAGGTGGATAATTAGGTCACTGATTTTAAACCTTTCTTCTTTTCTAGTGTAAGTATTTCAAGGAACGGAACATCAGGACTTGAGTCCCGCTTCTCTGTAGGTTTCTTAGCTCCTTCCTCCATGGGTCAGCTTCATCTGTCAGCTGTTGCAGCATTCCCTGCCACCAAAGCCAGTCACGGCAACATCTGGACATAGAAATGTATCATCTCTTCTATGTCTCCTTTTTAGAGGAAGCAGACTTTTCCTGGAAACCATAAAACAGGTTTCCCCTCATGTCTCATTGACCCAGATTAGGTGATATGCTTGTTCCTTTTTTTTTTTTTTTTTAAGATTTTATTTATTTGAGAGACAGAGAGAGAGAGCATGAGCACGGAGAGAGGCAGATGAAGAGGGAGAAGCTGACTCCTGTTGAGCAGGGATCCCGATGCGGGGCTCGATCCCAGGATCCTGGGATCATGACCTGAGCCAAAGGCAGATGCTGAACTGACTGAGCCAAGCACCCCAATATGCCCATTCCTAAATCAAAATCACTTGCAGGTGGAAGAGGATTACCATAACTGGCTTAGATTAATCATTTGGAGTTGAATGGATATTGAGAGGTCAAACTGTAAAACCACTTAGGTGACAAGCCTGCTAATAGGCAATGAATAAAAGCAAAGTCTAATGGATTAATCCCATTCTGATGCAGCCCCATGACCCGTCCAAATGGTGATATTCCACCTGGCGTCCTGACAACTCCTGCAGTACACTGGAGGCAGCCAAGAGTCAGGAAAAGATAACAGATGTCTACCCGGCTGATCATTAGCTCGGACACTAAAGTTCCCACACATTGCCAGCCAATGTCATTCTAGCCTCTGAATAAAAATAATCCTTCAGCTGAAGACAAGCTAGTTAATCTGAGCTAAATTCAAGTTCAAGTAAGATTAAGAAACCCAAATAAGAAGATACGTCCTTTAGGTAAAATTTCAGGAATCAATAATTAATTTAGCATATAGTGTTATACAAGGAAATACCTTTTTTTAAAAAAAAAGTAGGCTCCACACACAGTGTGGAGACCAACATGGGGCTTGAATTCACAATCCTGAGATCAAGACCTGAGCTGAGATCAGTAGTCGGTGGCTTAGCCGACTGAGCCACCCAGGGGCCCCACAAGGAAATACTTTGTATTCAAGATGGAAATTAAAACTAATTTTAATATTACTTACTAGCTGTCCAGGATCTGTTACGCATATAGTCCATCCAAATCTAGGGCTGCTGGTATAGTCTCATCACTGCCCACCCTCAATGTTAGTGGCAAAGAGAACATATTTGGGATCACATTCAGTCGGTGCTTTCACCGAACACTTGTCTGGATTTTATCTTCCAGACCCTCTGACTTTTACAACATTCATTCCATAGGGTTTTTGCTTCTACTTTTGCTAGAATATAAACCTTATTAGGGCAGGGATTATATAAAAGTAATTTCCTGGGGTGCCTGGGTGGCTCAGTTGGTTAAGCGACTGCCTTCGGCTCAGGTCATGAT
>NW_027854517.1:0-259 GCF_054177405.1 Leptonychotes weddellii
CCTAGCAGTTAGATCCTCCATTTTTTATTGCACCTCATTAATAGTCCTTTTGATTTTGAATTGGTTAGATTTTAGTTCTTTTATTTCTCCAGTAAGGTTTTCTCTAATATCTTCTGTGCTTTTTTCAAGCCAAGCTAGTATCTTTAAAATCGTCATTCTGAACTCTAGTTCCAACCCCTTACTAACGTGCATATTGATTAGGTCCCTGGCAGTCGGTACTGCCTGTTGTTCTTTTTTTCCGTCTTGTCATTTTGTCCAG
>NW_027854518.1:0-259 GCF_054177405.1 Leptonychotes weddellii
CTTTCCTGGAATCTTTCCTCATTCAATTCATGTGTCTCCCTTCTGCTTCCCTGTTCCAGGGCTCTGTTTTCTGCTGAGTTTATCAGAAGTCGTGGATCATAAGAGCATAGGTAAGTGCCCAATACCTGACTTCTCCACAGCCAGAGACCAGGAAGGGTGTAGACCAAGGGCACACCTGGGACCACTCACATCCTCCAAGGGGCTAGAGCAAAGGGGCTTGTTCTGGGAGCAGAACTCAGGGATGCTTGCTCCTGTCATT
>NW_027854519.1:0-259 GCF_054177405.1 Leptonychotes weddellii
GCCCTTGCCCGGTTCGGGCTAAGTAATCTGCTCAGGTTTGCTCTGGGAGCTTTTGTTCCTTGCAAGCTTTCTGTACAGCTTTGGAGGCCGAGAGTGAAAATGGCGGCCTCCCAATCTCCACCCCGTAAAAGCCGAGAACTCGGGGCCCGCTCCTCAGTGAGCCCCCAGAGAAAAGCAGTCAGTCACTCCCGTTTCCCCGGTCTCTGGCCGCACTCCGTACTCACCCAGCTTGTGACCGCGCATTTCTATCTCTGGCACC
>NW_027854520.1:0-259 GCF_054177405.1 Leptonychotes weddellii
TATGTCTTTCTCTGATTGACTTTTCGCTCAGCATAATACCCTCCAGTTGCATCCACGTCATTGCAAATGGCAAGATTTCGGGTTTGTTTTGATGGCTGCCTAATATTCCATTGTATATATATACCACATCTTCTTTATCCATTCATCTGTTGATGGACATCTTGGCTCTTTAATATTTTATTTTTAAGTAATCTCTACCCCTAACGAGGGGCTGGAACTCACGACCCTGAAATCAAGGGTCGCACGCTTCACCCCCAGA
>NW_027854521.1:0-259 GCF_054177405.1 Leptonychotes weddellii
CTAAAACTAATGATGTAATGTATGGGGATTAACATAAGAATAAAAAAAAATAATAATACGCCGCATCAGGCTCCCTGCTCAGCGGGGAGCCTGCTTCTCCCTCTCCCACTCCCCCTGCTTGTGTTCCCTCTCTCGCTGTCTCTCTCTCTGTCAAATAAATAAATAAAATCTTTTAAAAAATAAAATTAAATAAAAAAAAAAAGAAATAATCTACCGTGGGGATGGGGGCCATGAGAGAATTGGCCCTTTTGACACTGGA
>NW_027854522.1:0-259 GCF_054177405.1 Leptonychotes weddellii
GCTCACCTGTGGGGCCTCCTGCCTCCCACTTCCCACCAGCCCCGCTGAGTCTCGGCTCTCCAGGTGGTGTGCTCCCGTGGCCCAGGTGCCCCCGCATGTGTGGTCCTCTGGGTCTAGAATGTTCTTTCCCCACTCTCCTTCCCCGCCCCCATCCCCATTCCACATGTGTGGTTCTCTGGGTCTAGACTGTTCTTTCCCCGCTCTCCTTCCCTGCCCCCATCCCCATTCCACATGTGTGGTTCTCTGGGTCTAGACTGTT
>NW_027854523.1:0-259 GCF_054177405.1 Leptonychotes weddellii
CCCCATGAGGGCAGTGAGGCAGAGAGCTGCATCTTTGGTGACGGGAGCCCACAGTCCCCTTCAAGGGCTGGCTGTGGGCAGGCAGCCTCCCCGGGCTTCAGGGTTCTCACAACCCTGAGGGGTTTGACGAGGACACTTCCAAGACCCCTTGATGATACTTTAAAATAAAGCTTATTGATGGATTTTGAAATGTGAGTCACAGTTTATGACAGGTCCCAAGCCAAGAGACATATCAACTGTAGCAAGCTATTTTCTGAAG
>NW_027854524.1:0-259 GCF_054177405.1 Leptonychotes weddellii
ACACTACAGATAAAGGGCTAGTATCCAAGATCTATAAAGAATCTCAAACTCAACACCCAGAAAGCAAATAATCAAGTCAAAAAGTGGGCAGAAGATATGAAAAGACACTTCTCTGAAGAAGACATACAAATGGCTAACAGACACATGAAAAAATGTTCATCATCATTAGCCATCAGGGAATAGCACAGGTTCCCCTCCCCATCTAGTCCTGTACTAAGGTTGCCTAGTACTAATGATGTATTGTATGGTGACTAACATA
>NW_027854525.1:0-259 GCF_054177405.1 Leptonychotes weddellii
GCGCCTGGGTGGCTCAGTTGGTTAAGCGACTGCCTTCGGCTCAGGTCATGATCCTGGAGCCCCTGGATCGAGTCCCGCATCGGGCTCCCTGCTCGGCAGGGAGCCTGCTTCTGCCTCTGACCCTCCCCCCTCTCATGTGCTCTCTCTCTCTCATTCTCTCTGTCTCAAATAAATAAATAAAAAAAATCTTAAAAAAAAATTTAAAAAGTTGGGATAATCTGGTAATTTTCAAAAGTAGCATCATTAGAAACTCCCCCAT
>NW_027854526.1:0-1992 GCF_054177405.1 Leptonychotes weddellii
ATTTGGGGAGTGTGGTGTGGTACACCTGGTGAGTATTATCTAGCTTTTGATTTCTTCCACATTATTATTTCTTAAGAAGCTTCATCCTTTGATTTATTTTTTAAGTAAATGTATATACATACATTTTTCATTAAAAAATGAAATCTTTGCCGTTTGTGATGTGATGGACCTAGAGGGCATTATGCTAAGTGAAATAAGTCAGACAGAGAAGGACAAATACCATATAATCTCACTTGCATGTGGAATAAAAAAAAAAAAAAAAACAGGGGCCCCTGGGTGGCTCAATCAGTTAAGTGTCTGAATCTTGGTTTCAGCTCAGGTCGTGATCTATGGGTCATGAGATTCAGCCCCACAATGAGCCCCACATTAGGCTCTGCACTCAGCAGGGAATCTGCTTGAAGACTCTCTCCTTCTGCCCCTCCCCCCCAACTCAAATAAATAGATAAATCTTAAAAAAATAAAAATAAAACAGAAAGGCAACAGAGCTCATAGAAACAGAGAACAGAATGGGGGAGGGGGAAAATGGGTGAAGGCAGTCAAAAGGCACACACTTACAGTTACAAAAATGTCATAGGCGGGCACCTGAGTGGCTCAGTCTGTTAAGCATCTGACTCTTGATTTTGGCTCAGGTCATAATCTCAGGGTCCTGAGATTAAGCCTTGGGCTTCACACTCAGTTCTGAGTCTGCTTGAGATGCTCCCTCTCCCTCTGCCCCTCCCCCCACTCTGTCTCTCTCATGTTCTCTCACTCTAAAATAAATAAAAAGCCTTTTTAAATATGTCATAGGTATTTAATGTGCAGATCGTGATTAGAGTTAAAAATAAAAAGTATGAATTGCATATTTGAAATTTGCTGAGAGTAGATCTTTAACATTCTCATCATTAGAAAAAAATTGCAATTATATAGTGACAGATGTTAACTAAATTTACTATAGTGATCCTCTAGCAGTATATACATCTATCAATCATTATTTTGTACTACTGAAACTAATATATGTCAAAAATAAATCAGTTTAAAAAGCTATTCATTGGATTCACCTATTGGTGGTGAGCAGGAAAGGAGTATTACTCTAAATCAACCTGAAAAATATATCACTTCTCCTACTTAAAACAATTTGGGGAGTGTGGGGTGGTAAACCTTGTGAGTATTATCTAGCTTTTGATTTCTTCCACATTATTATTTAAGAAGCTTCATCTTTTGACTTACTTTTTAAGTAATCTCTACACCCAAGGGAGGGCTGAACTCACTACCTAGAGACCAAGAGTCACAGGCTCTGCTACTGAGCCAGCCAGGCATCCCTCTTCCATATTATTTTAAACTTGATTTTATTAACATAAAAGAGCATTGTATGTGTGACTGCCCTCTAGGTCTTTAAACCAGGAAAGGCAAGTAGATGAGTGAGAACAATCAAAATTGTTGTGTTTTTTTTTAAAGATTTTATTTATTTATTTGACCGAGAGAGACACAGCCAGAGAGGGAACACAAGCAGGGGGAGAGGGAGAGGGAGAAGCAGGCTTCCCGCGGAGCAGGGAGCCCGATGCGGGGCTCGATCCCAGGACCCTGGGATCATATCCTGAGCGAAGGCAGACGCTTAACGACTGAGCCACCCAGGCGCCCCTCAAAACTGTTTCTTATGAAGCAATGTAAACTATGCATTTAACATACCACCAGTCATCATATAGCCCCCTTTTTCAAATGGGATAGTTTGCTAAAGGGTAATTTGCCTAAAGATAACTTAGTAAATAGCAGTTGGTTTTTATAACCTAAATTTGGCTCCAAAAACCACTGTCAAATCAATGGTTTCCAAGAGGGCATTTTGTTTAAGATTTATTTATTTATTTTTAGAGGGAGATTGACAGCGGAGGGGAGGGGCAGAGGGAGAGGGAAAGAGCGAATTCTCAAGCCACATCCCCGCTGAGCAAGGAGTCCGGGAAGGGACTGGATTCCAGGACCCTGAGATCACGACTTGAGTCGAATCCATCAGTTAAGCCT
>NW_027854527.1:0-259 GCF_054177405.1 Leptonychotes weddellii
ACTGTGAACTCATGAATTTTTTACATTTTATTTTTTCCAGAGAAGAATGTTCTTCTTTATTTTACACTTTTTTATTATTAGATTATGTTAATCGCCACACATTACATCATTAGTTTTTGATGTAGTGTTCCATGATTCATTGTTTGCATATAACACTCAGTGCTCCATGCCCTGAGAACATGCCCTCTTTAATACCCCTGACCAGGCTAACCCATCCGCCCATACGCCTCCCCTCTAGAACCCTCAGTTTGTTTTTCAG
>NW_027854528.1:0-259 GCF_054177405.1 Leptonychotes weddellii
CAGCAGGGACCCAACAAGCGGCAGATCTGGGGAGACTCCCCTTCCTCCCCCGGGAGGAGCGTCGGGGGAGCGCACCACAGGGATCTGCTGGGTTTGGAGACTCCACACCGAGTCAGGTGCCAGAGATAGAAACGCTCGGTCACAGGCCGGGTGAGCACGGAGTGCGGCCGGAGACCAGGAAGACGGGAGTAACTGACTGCTTTTCTCTGGGGCTCACTAAGGAGTGGGGCCCCGAGTTCTCAGCTCCTCCGGGGTGGAG
>NW_027854529.1:0-259 GCF_054177405.1 Leptonychotes weddellii
GAGCAGGGAGAGAGGCAGAGGGAGAGGGAGAAGCAGGCTCCTCGCTGAGCTAGGAGCCCAATGTGGGGCTCGATCCCAGGACCCTGGGATCATGACCTGAGCCGAAGGCAGACGCCTAACCATCTGAGCCACCCAGGCGCCCCTGTACTTGATTCCTTTTTATGGCTGAATAATATTCCATTGTATGAATAGACCAGAATTTGTTTATCCATCCATCAGTTGGTGGACATTTAGGTTGTTTCTACGTTGTTGGGCTACT
>NW_027854530.1:0-259 GCF_054177405.1 Leptonychotes weddellii
ATCACTAGAAAGAAACCTCATCTATTGAAATTGATAATGAGCTTTGTATTTTACAACCTAGGTTCAAAATCATTATAATTTGTTGGGTTTAATGTAGAGCATGACATCAGCCATAATATCTGGTTTGCTAAAATGTGCCTGTGATGAAGCTTGCGTTGGTAGGGACATCTGAGACTGGTTTGCTAAACTGTAACATAGGCCGCTGGGGGCAGGGAAGTTTTCAGAGGAGGGTGTAGGCCTTTGGAATGTCCAGGCAGGC
>NW_027854531.1:0-259 GCF_054177405.1 Leptonychotes weddellii
TGCTTTTAAAATATTAGCAAAACCAAATTAAACAACACATTAAAGGGATCAAACACCACAATCAAATGGGATTTATCCAGGGAGGCAAGGGTGGTTCCATATCTGCAAATGAATCAATATGATAAACCACATTAAAAAATGAATAAAAATCACATGATCATGTCAATATACGCAGAACAATCATTTGACCAAAATTCAATACCCACTTATGATAAAAACTCTCAATAAAGTGGGTATAGAGGGAATCTCTATCAAAAGT
>NW_027854532.1:0-259 GCF_054177405.1 Leptonychotes weddellii
CTGATGAGAGAGTTGTTGCTCTTCTTTTCTTTGATCTCCTGTTGAGTTTGTAGGTGTTCCGAATGGTTTGATCCCTATCCAGCTGAATTCCTGAGAGGAGACAAAATCCAGGTCTCCTACTCCTCCGCCATCTTGCTCCGCACCAGCTCTCCTCTTTATAAGGAATGAATTCATAGCTAGGGAATTTATATATGAAAAATGGAAAATACTTTTATAATGTTAAATATAATTTTATTCCGTAGTTGGTAAAAAGAGCATT
>NW_027854533.1:0-259 GCF_054177405.1 Leptonychotes weddellii
ACATGCACCCCAATGTTCATAGCAGCAATGTCTACAATAGCCAAACTATAGAAAGAGCCGAGATGCCCTTCAACAGATGAATGGATAAAGAAGATGTGGTTCATATATACAATGGAATATTACTCAGCCATTAGAAAGGATGAATACCCACCATTTACATCAACATGGACGGAACTGGAGGAGATTATGCTAAGTGAAATAAGTCAGGCAGAGAAAATCAATTATCATACGGTTTCACTTATTTGTGGAACATAAGGAA
>NW_027854534.1:0-259 GCF_054177405.1 Leptonychotes weddellii
AAAAACAAATTGAGGGTTCTAGAGGGGATGGGGGTAGGAGGATGGGTTAGCTTGGTGATGGGTATTAAAGAGGGCACATTTGCATGGAGCACTGGGTGTTATGCACAAACAAGGAATCATGGAACACTACATCTAAAACTGATGATGTAATGTATGGTGATTAACATAACAATAAAAAAATTTTAAAAAACCCACAACTTTTGCTTTCCCCTCCCTCTCTTTTTAATGTGTAAAATCGAAGTGGGAAGACTTTTTCTGG
>NW_027854535.1:0-259 GCF_054177405.1 Leptonychotes weddellii
CCTCACCACCACCAAATCTATTCTCTCCCCCAATTTTTTTAACATGGCTACCTTCATGTAAGGAAAGAAAGGCGTATGGGAATTCTCACACAGAGTCCCAATACAAAAGACTGTGTATTTTGCATGTTTCAGGGAAGTTGGGCTCTAGGAAATTAATTCAGTTGCCTAATATCATATACCTTGTAAGAGTCAGATGGAACTTGAACCAGGTCTGTCTGTACTATTTCCACTACATAATGCTTTCCAGCATCTTGTGGGG
>NW_027854536.1:0-259 GCF_054177405.1 Leptonychotes weddellii
TGCATGCATGCATACATGTATATACACAAGCCTGATGGGCAGGGGAGAGCTTAGGAAAAATCACCAGGCATGTCCTGACGAGCAGATGCTAATCCAGAGCTGACTCAGGGCTGACGAGACTCCCGAATAAAGTCCCCAGGGAGGGTCTGACCTGCAGCGTCCGAGCTGGGTGGTCTGTGTGTTGGTGTCTTGTTCACATCCATCTTCTGGATGTCTTTATGGTGGGGGGATGTCAGTGGCCCGAAAACACCTCCCAGGG
>NW_027854537.1:0-1992 GCF_054177405.1 Leptonychotes weddellii
TTTTTTTTTTAAAGATTTTATTTATTTATTTGACAGAGAGAGAGATAGTGAGAGCAGGAACACAAGCAGGGGGAGTGGGAGAGGGAGAAGCAGGCTTCCTGCCGAGCAAGGAGCCCGATGTGGGACTCGATCCCAGGACCCTGGGATCATGACCTGAGCCGAAGGCAGACGCTTAACGACTGAGCCACTCAGGCGCCCGGCATCATTTGCATTTTGAATAATGCTGTTACTAAAATTCTTATCCATGTCTTCTGGTAAAAATATACCTTTATTTTTGGAGGAATAAATATCATATACTTCACAGTGAAATTTCTTCCTGGTTGGTGAAAACGTGGAGATGCAGGGAGAGTGGAGCTACTGGAGAGTGCCTGGAAAATCCTTCCCATTTCCCTCATTTCTTCCGTCTGACTATTCCTGAGATATATCCTTTTATAATAAGTAAAACGGTAATGTGTTAAAAATAAAACACATATTGGAATTGGTATCAGAATCGTACCTTCTTTGGATGAGTTTCTCATTACCTTTCCCTCTTCCGAAAGCACTGCAAATTATGTACTTTAAGAAAAGTATTGGGGGGCGCCTGGGTGGCTCAGTCGGTTAAGCGACTGCCTTCGGCTCAGGTCATGATCCTGGAGTCCCGGGATCGAGTCCCGCATCGGGCTCCCTGCTCAGCAGGGAGTCCGCTTCTCCCTCTGACCCTCCTCCCTCTCATGCTCTCTGTCTCTCATTCTCTCTGTCTCAAATAAATAAATAAAATCTTTAAAAAAAAAAAAAAGAAAAGTATTGGGGGGTGGGCGCCTGAGTGGCTCAGTCGGTTAAGCGTCTGCCTTCAGCTCAGGTTGTGATCCCAAGGTCCTGGGATGGAGTCCCACAATGGGCTCCCTGCTCAGCGGGGAGTCTGCTTCTCCCTCTGCCCCTCCTCCCACTCATTCTCTCAACCTCTCTCTCAAATAAATAAAATCTTTAAAAAAAGAAAAAAGAAAAAAAAAGAAAACTATTGGGAGGTGCCAGGCTGTCTAATTCGGTGGAGCATGTGACTGTTGATCTCAGGGTTGTAAGTTCTCCAAGTCCCATGTTGGGTGTAGAGATTACTTAAAAATAAAATCTCTAAAAATAAAAAAAGAAAAGAAAAAAATTATTGGTTTTCATCATGATACTAAATAGAGCATAGATCTTTCATTTGTCAAATTCTTATGTTAATTAGTACTTTTACATTCTTCTCCAATGATGCAGGGATCTTAGAACACCTCAACTTCATTAACCACCTTCCAATTTATTTACAGTATTTTGAACTTTTGTTTCTTAAGCATTTAAAACCTCCTAAGATAGGGGTGCCTGGGTGGCTCAGTCGTTGAGCCTCTGCCTTCGGCTCGGGTCATGGTCTCAGGGTCCTGGGATCGAGCCCCACATTGAGCCCCACATCGGGCTCCTTGCTCGGCGGGAAGCCTGCTTCTCCCTCTCCCACTCCCCCTGCTTGTGTTCCCTCTCTCACTGTGTCTCTCTCTGTCAAATAAATAAAATCTTTAAAAAATAAAATAAAATAAAACCTCCTAAGATATTTTAAGACAATAATACATGACTTGTAAGACAATGCTCTGGGGGCACTTGGGCGGCTTAGTCATTTAAGCATCTGCCTTCGCCCTGGGTCATGATCCCAGGGTCCTGGGATCAAGCCTCAGGTCGTCGGGCTCCCTGCTCAGTGGAGAGTCTGCTCCTCCCTTTCCCTTTGCCCCTCCCCCCACTTGTGCTCTCTCTCAATAAATAAAATATTAAAAAAAAGAAAAGATCTCAGAGTCCTGGGATCCAGCCATTTGTCTGGCTCCACGCTCAGCAGAGTCTCCCTGTCCTCACTATCTCTTGCTCTGTCTCTCAAATAAATAAGTAAATCTTAAAAAAAAAAGGGGGGGTAATGCCAGTGATTTGCCCAGTATATTGGTTTTCAAACTGAAGAGCTTGTACTCACAGGCTGTACAAAAGCTTTGAAGAGGTAGC
>NW_027854538.1:0-259 GCF_054177405.1 Leptonychotes weddellii
TCCTTTTTCTCTGAATCTCTGAAATACATTAATAAAACACTTTTGATAATGTCTGCCTTCCAGTGAAAACTTTCTCAATTTTAAAAGCTTAACTTCCTAAAAAGGATGAACTTGCTTTATTTGAACTTGAAGCTAATAGCAAAATGTATAACCAGTGTTTCCAGGCATAAGTTAAATGCAACCATATATATATATATATATTTTTTAAGTAATCTCTACATGCCCAATGTGGGGCTCTAACTACCCACTACCCCAAGAG
>NW_027854539.1:0-259 GCF_054177405.1 Leptonychotes weddellii
GCAAAGAGCCTAATGCAGGACTCAATCCCAGGACTGTGGAATCATAACCTGAGGCAAAAACAGACGCTTAACCAATTGAGCCATCCAGGTGCCCTATAAACTCTTTTTGTAATGATGTTAAAATTACTGACAAAGGGCGCCTGGGTGGCTCAGTTGGTTAAGCGACTGCCTTCGGCTCAGGTCATGATCCTGGAGTCCCAGGATCGAGTCCCGCATCGGGCTCCCTGCTCGGCAGGGAGCCTGCTTCTCCCTCTGACCC
>NW_027854540.1:0-259 GCF_054177405.1 Leptonychotes weddellii
GGGCACGTTCTGCATGGAGCACTGGGTGTTGTGCGCGAACAATGAATCATGGAACACTTCATCTAGAACTAATGATGTAATGTATGGGGATTAACATAAGAATAAAAAAAAAAAAACAAAAACAAAAAACAAAACAAAAAACAAAACAAAAAAAAAACAAAACAAAATTATTCTGTTGTCATTTTATCCAAAAAGGCTGCTCTGAAATATGCCTCAACAATTTTCCTTCAAGTCAGTAATTTGAAATAATGTATTTTCT
>NW_027854541.1:0-259 GCF_054177405.1 Leptonychotes weddellii
GGTGGCCCTTCACCCCTCCTTAGCCACTTCTCATTCTGCCTTCAGCCCTTTGCTCCTGCTGGGTACGGCCCTTCTGGATTGGCCTCGCTGCTCCTCTAAATCCTATCTTTCATTGTCTGGCTCACATGCCAACTTTTCATGTAGCATTTCCTTAACTGTGTTTGCATTCATTTTCTGTACCTAACATTTTAACCATTTATATATATTTGTTCTTTAAATGTGCCAAGCCCTCTCTGTATAATGTACAGCTTAGTCACAG
>NW_027854542.1:0-259 GCF_054177405.1 Leptonychotes weddellii
ACAATGCAGGTTCTGATTCTACTAAAGGTCTATGGTCTGGGGTGGGGCCAGAGACACTGCATTTTAAACAAGCACCCAAGAAGACATGAACAGACATTTTCCCAAAGAAGACATCCAAATGGCCAACAGAAACATGAAAAAGTGCTCAACATCGCTCAGCATCAGGGAAATCCAAATCAAAACCTCAATGAGATATCACTTCACGCTAGTCAGAATGGCTAAAATTAACAAGTCAGGAAACGAAAGATGTCGGCGGGGA
>NW_027854543.1:0-259 GCF_054177405.1 Leptonychotes weddellii
GGCTCGATCCCAGGACCCTGGGATCATGACCTGAGCTGAAGGCAGACGCTTAACGACTGAGCCACCCAGGCACCCCGGCAGTCTTCTTTCTTTTTTTTTTTTTTAAAGATTTTATTCATTCATTTGAGACACAGAGATACAGAGAGAGAGAGAGCATGAGCAGTGGGAGAGGCAGAGGAGAGGAAGAAGCAGACTCCCCGCTGAGCCAGGAGCCCGATGTGGGACTCGATCCCAGGACCCCAGGATCACGACCTGAGCC
>NW_027854544.1:0-259 GCF_054177405.1 Leptonychotes weddellii
AAACTGTCAGGTTCTCCAGACACTGACCCCTGCATGTCTGACCACTTAGAAAAGGCCTCTGCTGCTGAAGGCTCTGCCCCGCTGGTCTCTGAACAGAGCTGAGACCCTTCACCGCTTGAACATCAGAAGCAGTCAGTGGCCAGAGCTGACCCGGACTGGACCGAGGCCTCATCTCAACTGCGTGCCCACAGCCGGACTTCGCCTTTGCTTCATTAACTTCCTACACCCTTCCGTTGCCTCGTTTGTTGCTCGGCTCGTC
>NW_027854545.1:0-259 GCF_054177405.1 Leptonychotes weddellii
GTGGTGGTTGGTGAAACACCATCGTCAAGAGAAAAGGGACAGACTCCGAGCTTGGTGTGACTTCTGGTTGCTTCAGATATTAGTACTTCTATAAAATGAGTGACACAAATATCATTCCTACATGTTTAAATTTCTGAATAGGAAAGAATTCTTTTTTTTTGCCTTTCATTTATTTATTTATTTATTTATTTATTTATTTATTTTTTATTCTTATGTTAATCCCCATACATTACATCATTAGTTCTAGATGAAGTGTTCC
>NW_027854546.1:0-259 GCF_054177405.1 Leptonychotes weddellii
TTGGCTTTTTACCTACATTTTACATTCATGCCTCCACAGAGAACTGCTGGTATAATAGGCAGGAATCACCTTATTACTGGCAGATGAATTACTCAAATGCAGCAGCATTAAAAGAAACTGCAGTTGAATAGCTCCTATGGACCTAAACTGGGGGCCATGGCCCAAGACTGGAAAACCGGCTATTAGCAAAGGAAGCAGCGTCTAATGATGAGGTTCAAAAGGTAGGCTTAGCCAGGAAAGTCACACAAGCACTGTCTCT
>NW_027854547.1:0-259 GCF_054177405.1 Leptonychotes weddellii
CAACGAAACTAAGGGCTGGTTCTTTGAAAGAATTAACGAGATTGATAAACCCCTGGCCATACTTATCAAAAAGAAAAATGACCCAAATCAACAAAATCATGAATGAAAGAGGAGAGATCACAACCAACACCAAAGAAATACAAACAGTTATAAGAACATATTATAAGCAACTATGTGCCAGCAAATTAGATAATCTGGACGAAATGGAGGCATTCCTAGAGATGTATCAACTACCAAAACTGAACCAGGAAGAAATAGA
>NW_027854548.1:0-13280 GCF_054177405.1 Leptonychotes weddellii
GGCGCCTGGGTGGCTCAGTTGGTTAAGCGACTGCCTTCGGCTCAGGTCATGATCCTGGAGTCCCGGGATCGAGTCCCGCATCGGGCTCCCTGCTCGGCGGGGAGTCTGCTTCTCCCTCTCCCGCTCCCCCCTCTTGTGCTCTTTCTCTCTCTCACTCTCTCTCTCAAATAAATAAATAAAATCTTTAAAAAAAAAAAAATAACTGTAAACAAGCTATAAAATGGAATTGGTGGGCTGTCTCAACCATCCCCAATTTTCTTCGAGAACCCTGTGCAGAAACTTAAAGAATGTCATTTTTATAAGTACTGGACACACTCACCCCTCACATCCCACATGTCAGTACAGGAAAAAGAAGCGCCATCTTGTCACATCACTGGGGGCCCTGCAGGCCAGAGGGCAAGGCCCTCATGTAATATCTCCAATGGTTGCTAATGGTGGGTCCTTGGCTGCCCCTGGCTCACAGTTATATTTGGCCTCTCAGTGGCATTGAAAAGAATGAAATAAAAAGGAAGGAGTGAGGAATACTTTAGGCAATGCTTTAAAATCATGCATTTCACATTTTTATAAAAAACCAGATTTCTTGCTTTTCTCGGAAAATGAGCATGTTTGCCATCACTGGGCCCATTTTCCATCAAGTCAAGGGACGGCTGAAACCGAGTCTGAGCTGCTTCCTGTGGAGGGGGCGTGTGCTCTCTAATTCACTCTAGTCCCCCAGCCTGGTCCACCTGAATCATCTGTGGACCCTGCCTGACCCTGGTAGGCATGCACACTAACCACATTTCTGCATGGTGTGGTAAGGGCTATGCCTGGGATATAAAGAGGTCAAAGCAGTCTGGGACAATGGAGCTCTCCTCTGGCTAACATTATATTCACTTGCTAACATTTAAAAAAAAAAAAAACCAGGGGCGCCTGAGTGGCTCAGTCATTAAGCCTCTGCCTTCAGCTCAGGTCATGATCCCAGGGTCCTGGGATCGAGCCCCACATCAGGCTCCCTGCTCCGCGGGAAGCCTGCTCCTCCCTCTCCCACTCCCCCTGCTTGTGTTCCCTCTTTCGCTGTGTCTCTCTCTGTCAAATAAATAAAAATAAAATCTTTAAAAAATAAAAATTAAAAAATAAATAAATAAATAAATAAAAATACCAATTCCTGGAGCACCACCACCCCCCGACCCCAGACCAAATGAATCAGAATCCCTGGTGGTGGGACCCAGACATCAGTACATTTAAAGTTCCCTAGGTAGTTGCAATGTGACCCACAGTTGAAACCCCCTGGTCGAGGCTAAGGGTCTTCATGTGCTTGTTCACATTTCTCCTGAAAGAATTTTTTAAACTGTGTACCTCCATTCATAGTTATTAATTGGTACCCGGTATTTTTCAGCACAAGTTCAAATAGTTGCCATGGATGTAATTTCTTGCAAGGGATAAATATCAGTATTTCAAAATGAAATGGCTATATCACTTGTGTTGTCCACCAGCATCCATTTTTTAAAATGCAGGACTGAATTCCCAAGCCTCAGAAATTCTCTATCATTCCTTTGTCTTTCTTTTTCATTTTCGTTCTTTTTTTTTTTTTTTTTGAGAGATAGCAGGTGTGCCCAAGTGGGGCGGGGGGAGGGGCAAAGGGAGAGGGAGAGAGAGAATCTTAAGAATCTTAAGGGACTTTTTATGTCCATGCTGAGCATGGAGCCAGATGCAGGGCTCCATCTCACGACCCTGAGATCATGACCTGAGCCAAAATCAAGACACAGACACTTAACCAACTGGGCCACCCAGGCGCCCCTCATTCTTTTTTTTTCTTTTTGATGAAACTCTATTTCTATTCTACTTCCCCCACTGAATGAGAAATATTTTTTAAGCTTCAAATCTTTTACTGAGCACACCTTCACATACATTTTCAGGCAGGTCAATTTTAGGAGAGAATACATATGGAAGTTGAGAATCTCATTTCTTTCCATAGATCTATGCTCTTGTATCCCTTGCCTTAGCCTGGGATCTCCCAGAAAATGGACTGAGAAAAGAGGTTGAGTGCAGAGAGTTTCTTTGGGGGAGCTGGCCAAAGACATCTCCAGGAAGTGGAAGAGAGCAGCAGGGAAGGAGGGAGAGCCAATTCCAACAGTCATGGTATAGTCAGCATGCTGGGCAACTGGAGGTCAGCGACGGTGGGGACCCTCCCCAGACCCCGGTAAGACGCGCCTCAGAACTACATGTGGGGGACACAGAAGAGGAGGATGTTTGGATCCTGATGTCCATCTCCCATTGGTCTAGGGTCCCCATGTGGGGTTAACTCACATTCCCTTCTAGGTTCACACACGTAAGTAGAGCTCAGAAGTAGGGTGAGGTTGAGAAAGAGAGGGATGTAGCTGAGGCATGGAGCTAGTAGGTGACACCTGAATGCACTCGGGTTGTTGCAATGGCTGATGGTTAAAAAGGTGGGCTGAAAGCATGGGAAGCTGGACACAAGAGAAGTCTGATATTCTCTTAGAAAATCTTGGAGTGTCCTCCACTCTCTCCAAATTGAATTCCCCATTGTCTCCAACATAGAAGAACCAGAAAACACTTTGAAGAGGTGATATTAGATACAAGCCTCAAAAGGCAGTAAGACATTGCCAGCCTAGTGGGGAAAGTGTATTTGCCACAAAGGGAATAATAGGACCAAAGGTGTAGGATACAGAATAAAAGGATGTCATTAGGAAGCTATAACAGTTTTATAGAAAAAGTGTACACCCAGAGATTATGATGGAGGGGGATGCAGGGGCTAAGCCATATTGGACTTTTTATGCCATGCTCCAGAGCTTTCTCTCTATTATGAAGACTACGGGGAGACATTGGAAGCTTTTAGGCAAGGAGTCTCATGGTCAGTGAGAGAGACAACTTGTCATAAAATGATTAAGGCCTTGACCACAGCTGAGTCTTTAGTGATGAACAGTAGGGAGGACACTGGAGAAGTATTTAAAAAGAAAAGCCATAGAAATCTCTAACAGCCAAATGGGGTGGAAGAGACAACAGTTTTCAGATGACTCACAGGTTTCTGTATGGGACAATTGTATTGGTGACTAAGGAGTATAAATATAAGCAATGATTTACTCAAGTTTTAAGCAAACCAGGTCCCCAGTTTTCTGGTTGTTTTCTATGAGTCAGACCATCTGAACAAAACCATTAGAAGGAACTGCACTCTTGAAGGTCCATCTGACAAGTCCCGCCTTCCTTGATGTCTTTCCTACGTGCCCCCAACACCATGAGCTCTCTCCACTCCCACATCCTCAGTAGAAAATGCAAATGTCTTCAGCATGGCCTACACTTGCATGCTCCTGGGAGCACGACTCTCAGAGAACACCAAGTGACTGCAGCTCTCCAGACCCAGGGAACAGGTGTCCTTCAGAACTCAGAAGTCCTCACAAACGAGTATGCACAAGCCAAGCGACAAAGAACAGAGGCAGGGTGGGTGGGTAGATTCAGGCACTAGGCTAATAAAGAAAGGGCATTAAATCCTCAACTTTCAAAAGTGTCACGCTGGCAAAATAGAATGCATGTACGTATGGTTCAAACCTGGCTTGTAGATGTCCAGTTTGTGCCATTTGCAAGTCCAGATTCATGAGACTCTCTCCCAGATGACTTGCCTGCCTTCCTCACCTGACTGTCCCATAGAACAGAACCGTAAGTGAAGGAGAGTTGTCATCCACTTAGATTTCCCAGCTTCTGCACACAGCTATCTAACAGGAATATGCCATATCTACTGTGTTCTCCTGCTCCGAAAAACTTGGAGGTGGTAGTAAAATAACGAGATGCTGCATATGAGCATGTCAGAAGCCACAGTGGGCTTACAAATGTGAAATGCCAATGTCACCATCATCATTATCATCACTATGAGATGACCTGAAAAATTCACCAGGAGGCTACTGCATGCAGCCAAAAGGCCAAGTGAAGGTCATATGAAAACTTGGAAGTCAAGATGTGTCCTCACAGGCCATCATTACCTGTAACTAAAAATGACTGTCATTAAAATATATCTGTCTTCATTATGTTGGCCTAAGCTTTCATCAAATTAAAGTCTTTGCCGCTAAATCAATGCCTATTAGCACTACACTTGAGACATGAATATTGAATTTTTACTGTTCTTTCTTAAACACTCTATCTGATTCTTTCTTATTAAATAAGCAATAAAATCTAACCTCTAATTACCAAGTATTTAATTTCAATTACTGCAAATGTAGAATATATTCCCACGGCAATTAAAAGTAAGATTTTACAAAAGGCTGTTTATCAGACCCTAGAAAACTAGATGACTTTGATTTTCAATTTTATGCTCCCTACTCTAAGTATAGATAGATGCTAGGCATTTCATCTTGAACTCCATTCAGCCTGGAGGGGTCATGCTGCTGCCATGAATTTTCTATCATGTTTATTTTTTCCCTTACTTTGAAAATTACGAGTTCAAGTTTAAACAGCATTAGTTTCCCAAAGCAAAGCCATGGACGCAAAGTAGATAAAATAACTTAACAACAACACCCAGTAAATGGAAATTCAGATAATTTTAATGTCCCACATAAAGATGCTGATAAAAATAACTAAGGTATTTTTTTTAAATATTAGGATAGCTTTTGATTTTCATGCAAACAGAGTGACCTTAGAGTTCAAATTCATGTGAGAACAGTTGGGTATATGTGCTAGTCTGGGTTTAACTAAAATTAGACAGGGAATGGGTCCCCACACTCGTCACTCTAACCAGGGCTTTTTAATGATCACAAAAATTGTTCTTGTTTTTAAAACAAAGGAAAATTTTTAAATGCCAATATTTTAAAAGCTATATGGATGATTTGGGTAGGTTGACTCATAGGGTCGGTGTAAGAATTAAATGAATTAAAATGCATAAAGCACTTAGAATATTAGGGATCAGATATAAGTGCAATGGAGAGCTTCCTTGTAGTGGAACTAAAACGAGCACAACAGTAGAATGCTTTGAGTAGTTTTACCCAAGAGGTCAGAAGAGCAACGAAATGCAATCTAGACTGGCCATTAAACAACATCGTAAATCTTTAATGTGGCCTTTTTGGAGTTTCTCTATTTTTTTCTGTAAACAAACAAAAGGATTATAGGACAATCAGGGTTAAAGCCATATGTTTTTACAGCTTGAAGATACACTGTCACTAATCTAAAAACAAATGCCATGCACGAAATCTTCATAGATGATTGCTTTCATGCATAAAGTCTTCATATGTGCCTCCTTACAGTGAGGGCAGAATTACAAATTGGTAAATAAGAGCAGACTCTTTAGCATTCTGGCATTTAGGAATCAAAAGTATGAGGGCTATCTATGCTGTCAAGACCCACCCCAACAGACATGGGTCAACTGTCCTAAATCCTCATTCTATCCTCAGTATGAACAGGCAGCCAAGGATCACCTCCATAAGACAAAAGTGAAAGCAACACACACACACACACACACACACACACACACACACACAGCAGTTCAGGGATAGGAAAATGATTAAAGTAAGAATCATAATGACATCAAATTTGTGTCCACAGACGAGAAAGTCAAGAGGATATTGCATCGAGAGAATACAACGAAGAAAGGATAATCAGAGAATAAGAGTTCTTGGAAATTAAATAGAGCAGTCAAGATTCTGATTAAAAGGAGTAGACTAACACCCATGTCATGTTTCCTGTGGGGATTGGGAAAGAAAAGAGCACAAAAGGTGAGACTGTTCTTCTATTTTAATCCCTTCTACTTTTACTGATTGTTAAAACCACATATATCGGAGGGGGAGATGAACCATGGGAGACTATGGGCTCTGAAAAACAAACCGAGGGTTCTAGAGGGGAGGGGGGCGGGAGGATGGGTTAGCCCGGTGATGGGTATTAAAGAGGGCACGTTCTGCATGGAGCACTGGGTGTTATACACAAACAGTGAATCATGGAACACTACATCAAAAACTAATGATGTAATGTAAGGTGATTAACATAATAAAAAAACCACATATATCAATGCAAATAATAAAACTTAGTTTTGAAGAACAAAGTTAAAGACTGCTATAGAATTTTGTGATGTGGCTTCTATCTGCCTTTAGTCATTGATTTAGCTTTTGGAAATGTCCATGTCCTTGAGCTCAAGATCGCTAGCTGTAGTTGAACAAGTTGGCTCTCTCCCTCAGTACAGGGAAGGAGAATGCACACCATGGGGAGCTGCGAGGCATTTAAGTAAGCAGGTGTCAGAAAGAAATAGGATTGTGCTTTTGTTGGATAATTTGGGGCATGTTCTAAGGAAGTAGAGGTTCATTCTAGATTGGGTGTTGTCAGAAAGCAGGGGCAAATCTATGCTCAAATATCTCAATCAATCTTATCTAGAGGCTGGAGCAAGCCACAGCTGTACTTGGTAAAGAAGAAGTCACACACTCAGTGAGAGAGGGAGGTGGCTGGTAGTTTGCTGCTTACACGGTGGCCCAGTCTGAAATGGCTAGTCTGGAGACTGTTTGTGCCCAACAGGAGAACAATATGGCTTAGTTTTAAAGCATCAAATCAGTTTGTAAGAACCCTGAAATCTAGCTTTGAGCATCAGATCAGTTCCCGGATGTCATAAGCTGCTTTTGTTCTTTCTTTGAAGAAAACCAAAAGGATACGACTGATAATGATTACCCATAGCTTATAATCTTGATTTGTGTGAATCAGGTTACTAAGTATGAGTTTTCCTTCAAGAAATTATGGTTTCCTTAGAGATCAGATATCGAATCTTAATCCCATATGTACACCTACAAGAGTCAACTCAGATAGGTCAAGGTCTTTACTGTCCCCAAAGAGGTCAAGGAACTTGCCTAACATCACCCAGCTATCATCTGGAAGAGTCGGGACTGCAGCTGGAGTTTGAACAAAAGCCTCTTGATGCTATGCTGGAACTGTCTGCAAGTGGCATCCCAATAAGGATGGATGGATGGATGCCTCACTAGCATTTGGGAGAAGGTCATGCCACATAATTTCATTATCTGTTCTATCATACACCTTTCACATGGGTTTTTCCCTTTGCTCCCCACATATATCAGATGATCAGACTCTAAGGATTTAGTCCTATGGCTTTAGACCAAAGGGATTCCTGAAAAAGATTAAAGTATGAGCTGCCACGTGCCATCCTCCCTTGACAGGGAGCAGCTACTTTGTTCTTAGGCTAGGGCAACAGATGTTTCTAGAGTTACTGCCAAAATGTTCATCCGGGAGATACACTAGAATAGCAGAAGATATGAGAGATGTACCTACAATACCAGGGGCAGAGGGATGGCAGTAAAGAAGGCCTACTCTTGAGGCTAGTGCCAATAACCACCATCATAGACAACATTAAGCAGAGTGAGTGTAGCAGTTCCCTAATCCTGTCCCATTAAGTCCATATTTATGTCACCATTAAATGCACCAGTCAAGAATTTACTGGAGTATATTACTGTGTAAGAGCATTCGGGAACCTAGTGTGCATTTAGGGGTGCCCATCGTGGATGGCGTGCAAATGATGGATGAGATGTGCAAATAAATACCCCTAACCTCAAAGAGTTTTGAAAGTATACAAGGGCACCAGTGTTGGGGTCACATTACCTGTGTTCTAATCTCACTTGTCACCCACAAGCTGGGCAACCTTGGGAAAATGACTTAAAATTTCAAATCCTCAATTTTTTAATTTATAAAATGGGAGAAAGTTAACGCCCTCTGCAAAGGCTTGTTGTGAAGATTAAGGGAGATAAGGCAGAAAAGAGTTTGCAGCTCTTAGTGTAATGTTCCATGAGTATATCTATTCCTTTTTGTACTGAACTTCTTCACTACTATAGGTATTTAATTAGAGGCAGTTTGAATATGCCCCTAACAATGTAGGATGTGGAGAAATAGAATCGTGATGCGTTATGGCTACATCTATCAGTAAAAATGGTAGATAATCATTTCTTCTATCAAAAGCCATTTTGAACCATTAAACGAAAATTCTCCATGCCCATGGAAAGCAGAACAATGACTCCCCCAACGATGTTCATTTTATAATCCCTGAACTTGCAAATGTATTACCATATATGGTAAAAGGGACTGACAGATATCATTAAGGGTATGGACCTTGAAATGGCGAGATTACTTTGAATTATCCAGCCGCACCCAATGTTATCACAAAGGGCCTTGTAAGCCAGAGAGGCAGGAGAACGAGAGTCAGTGACTCCATGTGAGAGAAGACTGGATGGGCCACTGAGGACCTGGGGGATGCAGGCAGTCTCTAGATGCTGGAAAAGATAAGGAAACGGGGTCTCTTCTAGAGCTTCCAGGGAGGAACCCAGCTCCGCCTACTCCATTTTAGCCCAGTGAGACCCCTATCAGACTTCTAGGGAATAATAAGATAATTCTATCTTGTTTTAAGCCACTATATTCATAGTAATTTTTTTATAGCAGCAATAGGAAATGGATACACTGTCTCTCAGCTTTATTAAACCATCTTTGCAAAATGACTAAGGGACATTTAGTACATGTGTGGTGTACTTGCTAATAGGACAAACTGATAGCTGGTTATTGAAGATTCTGCCTGGCCTATTATGTATCTACATCAAGTGTACCTAGTTCATTACAGAAACGTAAATCATAGAACAGCCTACCTGAATGGCCACTGCAAACCATCGGATACAAACTCCTCTCTACGTGCTTGAGAAAATCCTTGGATTTGACAGAGTGGGCAAGCAGCTAACAAACAGGGACCCGAACATGCAGTGAAGAAATAATTTGAATATATTCCAGAGGAGGGCGGAGAGAAAAAAATTGTATATGGTTCCTATAGAAAGTAGCCTTGTATGTAAAGATTGACTTCAGGACTTTTAAACATCCTTCTGTGCCCCCATCTTCCTCTCACAACGGACCTTAAAGTTTGTTGCGATTTTTGCAATGCCAGAAAAATCTGAATCTCCATGCCCTCAACAACCTCACCCTTCCTGATACTTACAGAGTTCATCGTTACTTAGCTTAAGGCAATTTTCTCTATTAAAATGGAAGTAATCTTAGAAGAGCGAGTACACTCACTCCTTTATTATTTATACTGAGATATAAATAAGGTTCTCAATGCCAGAGAGCAAGTTCACTACTCCGTCCAGAACTTTCATAAAAATTAAAAAAAAAAAAAGTTCCGAAACTTTTTCTTAAGAGATCAGCGGAAAAAAAAATCTTCCATAAACCTTCCAAAGATGACAAATGTAAAAGGACAATTTTTAAAGGGAGGCCTTATTGACCCTGCTATAGTGAGAATATCCTGACACTGGGGACCCGAGCTTATCCATAAACTTCCATACCCAAGTTCATGATGACTCTTTCTTCCCATGAAATGAGAGATAAGTTTCCTAGCTGCAAATGGATACTTACTTCCCCATTAAGGGGCAGAAGTTATAAATTTCCTAGATTATCGATAAAAATGTAATTCAGCCAGTATGAACCCAAAAACAAACCTTATTTAAAAATCCAAAACCTCTCAACTTAATTCTAAGTGTTTTTGCTTTAATTTTAAAGTACATCAATGTGAACTTACTGTAAAATGGAAAGATTTGCCTTGTGGTGAGGTTAAAATTGTCATGATATTTTTAGGCCATGAATCTGAACACTCTCTAGAGAGATCATCTTGGAAAAATGTCCAAAATCAAAACAGGAAATTAACAGGGTCATTAAATTAGAGCAGAAAGTGGTTTTATATATTATTTTGTCCCATATTTCTCTATCAATACATGAGCTTTCTGAGACTAAGGCATGATTCATTTTCTTTGATAAGCATATTTAACTGCACACATGCCTATACATGAGTCTAAAATTTGTATTTTCAATACTCCAGATTTTTGTTCAAGATTTAATTGGGCATTTTAGATAATCAGGAAGATTTCTCTAAATACTGAAAGAATTAAGATTTATAAAATGCATTTATATTTTTAGGCAAAAGGACAAAAGAATGAAACCACAAAGACAACTCTTAAAGATTATGAGCATTTCCTTTCTTTCCTCTCCATCTCTCGCTGAAAAAAATTTTTACTTGACCTGAGACATAACTTGGTACAAGCGAGCCATGCTGATTAATAGGGACAACATGACCTCTATGTTAAAAATAATAGGGATTTTCCAAGTGAGCATCCAAAAGTCTACACTTTCAAACTACTGAGGCAGGCTGCTCTTTGTGTATTTGGAGCTGAGAAATGAAAAATTCCTCTAAGGGTAACTGTTCATTGACCAAAGTAACCTATATTCAATTCTAAGAAATGACTTAGGGTTTCACATGATTTTCTTTCTATTTTATCTAAAATGTAACAGCCACACATTCAGTTACTAAGAGACCAGGTTCCAAAATAATTTGAAGCTTAACATTCAGAACCAATATGCTGTTGTTTCTCCCTCCAGTTAACCTAGCTTATCTAAGCAAGGATGCTTTAACTCCATGACAAGCTAACACATAAATAAGCACAACAGATGTATTCATTTACTACAGATAAAATAGAATATTCTTCAGAGGCAATGAGGACAGTAGTAGGCTGCAGAGGACAGAGACAGGAGTGGGATCTGTGTTCTAATCAAGATGCTGTCTTTAGGCAAGTTTCTTTACTTCCCTGAGCCTCGAAATCCTCCCTTGAAAACCGATGCTAATAATAACACTTATCTCAAGGGGTTAGTGTAAAAATTATAGAGAAAAAAATCATGCAAAACATTTAGTAAAGAATTTGGCACAGATAACAGTGCTCAATATAAGCTTTCTATAATGATAATAAGTAGAATTATTATTTCTAATGCTTCCTTGTGAAGTTAAGCTACTACAGAAACTCGCCGAATACAAACATCACTTGTAGAACCCGCTTTTTTTGTTTGCTTTTTTTTTTAGTGGCTCTTTAAAAAGAATCAGAGATTAAATTATTTCATACTCTGAAATCAAAATGGCATAGTACTACACTGATCTGAGGATTTCTTTTCTGAAATTTACCCTTAAAGTTTACCTACTTTTGAACAAAAAGTTACTCCAACTTTGTCTCTAATTTTTTTCCCAAGTCCTATTTCTTTGCTCTGTTAACCTTTGAATGGCCTTTGGCCAAAAGCTACTGCTATACTCTTAACTGTGTCCCAAAATAGTTCTAATGGAACTTAAAATCTCAAAGTATCTCAGGGTTGGAAGAGCTCCCAAATGCCATTTGGTAGTATTTCCCTTCCCATCATCCAACATTGCCACCGTCTACTAAGTGGTCGTAGAGCTTTAGTGAAAAGTCTCCAATAATAAAGCTATCACTACTTCAAGAGGCAGCTGATGGTCAGACCACTGCAAATGTGGGAGCCATTTTTAAGAAGCCACCGAATATCTCCAAAGAAAGAAACAGGTGTCCCTGCCTCATTTTTCAACATAGAACTGGAATTATGTCTAAGACAATAACTTGAAAACTCAGCCATATCTCATCTTGACTCCACAGAGAGCTGTGATATGTTTCATTTAAGGAATCAATAAGGTATGTTCTGGGAGCATAGTGCTCTAACAATGATATCAAGAATCTGTTCTGCTTCAGTAAATCAATACCTCCATTAGAACTCTATCTTATCTCCTTCATCTGTCAAGTGCAAAGAAGAACACGAGCTGTTTCTTGACTGTTGGGAGAATTACGTGAGATTGTCCATGTAAAGTACTTAGCCCACAGTACCAGACACACAGTAAGAATTCGACAAATGGCGTTCAACAGGGCAAATAATGTCTATGGGGTAGCTAGCAACATGCCTGGCACAAAGCGTAAAATCCAAGAATGTGATTGTTACTCATTAGGCCATTTGTTTCATTACCCAAGACCTCAAATATTGCCTGCCAAAAAACATAGCTTGATGAGTACTAACACGTTAAGAGCAAGGGAACCGGCGACGATGCTGATATAGGACCGAAATGCACCACCACACAGACCTTCTGGGTGAGAAGGAGAATTTCACTATTCCAAGACCCAGAAGCATGATGGGACCCATTGCACAACCAGATCTAAGACTGCTCTACAACAGCGTTAAGGACCACATGCTCTGCTCAAATAGTCCAGGCTGTCAGTAATCGAGACATAGGGCAACCCACATTGAGAAGTTTCCAGGAAGTATTTCTTTGTCCACTACAATACAGAAATATTACTTCTTCACGAGTGCCTCTGGAATAATAGGGAGCAGTAAACGAAAAACAGAAATAACCGGCCAAGTGTGTTTCTCCACTACCTCAGATCTACTCACTTGCCCCCTTGCATGAGCCCACAGCCTCCCTTGACTGCTACCTCACACCTCAATAACCTCCGACCCAAGGCTCCAGCCTCTGGCCTCTCCTCAGCCTCCACCAAGATGCCAGATGGTAAAGCAATCTTCCCCAGATCTCATTGTGCCACTGCCTTGCTTAGAAATTCCCCGCAATTCCATATTGCTCATCTTACCAGATCCCACCTCCTTGATCTAGCCTCCCAGCTTCTCTTCCCTTCTTTCCCGCTGGCCTATGGTCTATTCAGGATTTGAATTCTGCCACCTCCAGGGATTTCAACAGGATTGCTTCCAACCATTAACCCACCAGTTCCTGCTTTGCCTATTCCAAAAGCTAGCTCAGAATTCAATTCCTATAAGAATCCCTGCATTAACCTTTTACTGTCTGTCCTTTCACTGCGGGCATCTCTGTTTTCTGTTGCTGGTATTAACATTCCCCTGTTTCTCCTAAACTTTCTGGAATGCCCCTTCAGGATTAGCCCAGGCCCTCCATTTTATACACAAGCCCAGCAAGCCATGACTTGAGGGACTGAAGTCTTCTAATGCTTTGAAGTGTTTATAATTATATTGTACTCCTTCTGGGTGAAGCAGAAATCATCCCAGTATCTTCTGTTTGCTTTCTCTTTGCAAGAGGCAGGGAAAACATGGTTGAAATCATTCTGAAGGGCAAGGTGCCTGGATGCCCTGCCGATCTATTGTAGGACAATGTTTCTTATTGATAAAGCATTTTACCATCCACAAACTGACTTTATGTTATTGAATTTGAGCCTCAAAAAAAAAAAAGAATTTTGATAGCTCTTCATGATTTTTACAAGGTGATGTCACACATTAATTTATAAGAATATCTCCCGTGCCCAGAAAGGGGAACCCTCCTACACTGTTGGTGGGAATGCAAGCTGGTGCAGCCACTCTGGAAAACTGTATGGAGGTTCCTCAAAAAGTTGAAAATAGAGCTACCATATGATCCAGCAATTGCACTACTGGGTATTTACCCCAAAGATACAAAAGTAGGGATCCGAAGGGGTACGTGCACCCCGATGTTTATAGCAGCAATG
>NW_027854549.1:0-1991 GCF_054177405.1 Leptonychotes weddellii
CAAGAAGTCTATATATTACGCTGTGCTTACAACTACAGCTACCATCGGTTACCATACAATGCTATTCCCGTATCACTGGCCATATTCGCTTTCATCCCTGTGACTTACTCATTCCCTAACTGGGAGCCTGTAACTCCCAGTCCCCTTCACCCCTTTTTGCTCATCTCCCCACCCACCTCCCCTCTCTGGCAACCACACCAGCTTGTTCTCTGCAATTATGGGTCTGTTTCTGCTTTTTGATGCCAATGATGTATTGATGTAATTTGGTATGTTAAGATATATTACTGAAATTAATTTTGCCTGTTTTTTAACCTTTTTAATGTGGCTTCTCAAAGGTTTAAAATTACCTCGTGGCTCTATTAGGCAGGCTGTAAGGTTTGATCAGGTTGGTCTATGCCCAAGAATGGGCATAGGGACAAAATGGTTAGAGAAATATGGGTCAAAATGAGAAGCCAAATTCTCGAAAAGATCATCCACATAGGAAGTGAAGTCATTCAAAATGACAGGGATAATGTTGGTGAGAGAGAAACAAGCTATGTGCTAAAAATCTTCAAGGAGTAAGTTTCATTTTGGAGAAGTTGCAGGTGCTATTACGTGGAGAACACGTCTGCACACCTACACCCAGCCATTCCCCTCATACACAGTCAACAGTCAGCTCAGCACTAACTCACCTCAGATGCTGTATGTTGGATTGCCCAAGACCTCATGCAGAAGTGAGCACATCCTTAGGGAAATGGGCATCCAATTCAGGTTCAGAAATGTGATTCTAGTTAAGAACAATAGCCTCGAATACACTTAAATTTGGTATTGACTGGGAGATAGGTCAACCCGCAGGAGGTAAAATTAGTGGGAGAGTTACAGTCAAGGTCGCACACAGAGTATACACATCTCCTCTGTCATTTTTCCTACCTGCCTTGTTTCATGTTATATGTACTTAGAGGGGGGAAATGTACACATAGAAGCAATAAGCTAAGATGCAACACCAAAGAACCAAAGACAAATTAGCCTTGATTCAGGAGCTCCATGAATCACCAGGAAAATACTTGCAATTAAATACAGAAATTTGAAATAGAGACAAGAAATTTAAAATGGTTAAAATATGCAAAATATTGGCTAAAATATTCAGAGCAGTGTACCTTATAGTTCAGAAAAAGACAATTTTTTCAAGTACTCTGTAAAGCAGCACTGCTGTGTGGTCAGATGGGCATATAGATTATTGGTGTAAAACAGTGATATCCCTTTGGGAAAGTAGACAGTATTCAAAGCTTTTAACAAATTTAAGTACTTTAATTCCATTTCCTCTTTTAAGAGCCTATGAAGCAGAACCACTAGGTATAAAACTTGTCTAATACAGTATTAAGTTGTCCTATGGACTAGTATAAAACCAGAAACTGAAGACTGAGAGCAGAGCATGATTAAATGTATCTAGTTTATCGATGCTGCATTTTAGAAACCCACTTGAGTTTAGGCTTTCAAAGAACACTTAACAAGAGCTCCTATGGCAAGTTTTAGGAAAACTGAAGTAGTGTAAAAGACTAGTGTTTATAAAGTCTCTCCACTTTCTTAGACAAACATATCACTAAAAAGTAAATCTCTTCAACTGCTGTTTGTAAAACACAGATAAGTGCTTTCAAATCTTGGTTTCAAGGTGTTTTTCAATGAATATAAGTGTATTATGCAGTGAGGAAAGTTAAGTCCAATGAAACCTATTCCTTCCCCTAAATCCCAAGTTATTTCCGTCCTTTGGCTTCTATTTTGCACCATCCCCTTTGAGCTTCCCCCTTGGGACTCAGACTCATTTTAAGAGTTGAGATGGGGTCCAATGCCCACACAAGGTTTCAACAAGGAAAGTCAATGCAGAAGTATCCTGACTGAGTCATGTGGCTGGATAGCCAAGGACCCAGCCGGTTGGACGCTCTGAGGAGCTTTGATCAGACCTTCTCAAGCACTGCTACCCAGAGGAATCACTTGAGTTTTTTTTTTTTTTTTTT
>NW_027854550.1:0-259 GCF_054177405.1 Leptonychotes weddellii
AGGAGAAGGAGAAGAAGAAGAAGAAGAAGAGGAAGGGGAGGAAGGAGAAGGAGGAGGAGGAGAAGAAGAAGAAGGGGAGGAAGGAGAAGGGGGAAGAAGAAGAAGAAGAAGGGGAGGAAGGAGAAGGAGAAGGAGGAGAAGAAGAAGAGGAAGAAGGAGGAGGAGGAGAAGAAGAAGAGGAAGGAGAAGGAGAAGAAGAAGAGGAAGAGGAAGAAGTCTGGCAAACTGTCACGGTTAGGGGGAGCCCAAAGTGACATGA
>NW_027854551.1:0-259 GCF_054177405.1 Leptonychotes weddellii
TCTTATATTGGTATTTGAAGTTGAGTATAAAAATTGTCATTTATGTGTCAAATATTGTACAGTTATAACATCAGCTCCAATTTCATTAATTAGCAGTTTAAAGACTGATCTCAGAAAAAATTATTATAAAACTTGGTACATTCAGATAATTGTGGGGAGCAATTATGATTTAACAGAAAGCTCATTAGAATAATATTACAAAAGTCTATTTAGTGTTGTGCTATTTAAAAACAATGTAATTAAATAAAATTTGAATAAA
>NW_027854552.1:0-259 GCF_054177405.1 Leptonychotes weddellii
TTCTCTTTGTTTTGCTTTGATCTATCAAAAAAAGCTACTATCTTAGAATCGAGAAAATACCAAAATTCTCTCTTAGGGAACTAAGGGGGAAAGGAAGGTATCATATAAGGATTGATTTTTTAATTGACTCAAAAGATTAGTAACCAAAGTGGAGTAAAGACAGCATGTATGTAGATGGAAATATGTGGAAAAGCATAGCAAGTGCAAGAAAACCTGAGTATTATTGGCAGGCAGATGATTTGGCACCCCTTTTAACTAA
>NW_027854553.1:0-259 GCF_054177405.1 Leptonychotes weddellii
AGGAGAAGGAGAAGAAGAAGAAGAAGAAGAGGAAGGGGAGGAAGGAGAAGGAGGAGGAGGAGAAGAAGAAGAAGGGGAGGAAGGAGAAGGGGGAAGAAGAAGAAGAAGAAGGGGAGGAAGGAGAAGGAGAAGGAGGAGAAGAAGAAGAGGAAGAAGGAGGAGGAGGAGAAGAAGAAGAGGAAGGAGAAGGAGAAGAAGAGGAAGAGGAAGAAGTCTGGCAAACTGTCACGGTTAGGGGGAGCCCAAAGTGACATGACTA
>NW_027854554.1:0-259 GCF_054177405.1 Leptonychotes weddellii
ACAATGTGAAGAATGAAGCAAGTCCAGGGTTTCACTGAGGAACAGAATGGTGCAACGGTCGAGGGGGTGGGGACATTGTGGTGAGAAAACATACACCACCCAGACCTCAGTGGCCTTTCCTTCCTCCCTAACCAGGCCCTTCCCCCACGGCCCCTCCTGGCTTCCCCAGATTTGACTTGGGACTCACTCCCCTCCCTTTCTCTTCTTATTTCAGATGAAAGAAGCACCACAGGCCTCCCTGTGGGGTCCATCGTTGGCA
>NW_027854555.1:0-259 GCF_054177405.1 Leptonychotes weddellii
TTGTATATGTGAGAAAATAAGTTTAGAGTCATTAGGTTACTTACCAAGGCAATTGCAGAGCCAGGAGAATGTGTGTGTGTGTGAGAGAGAGAGAGAGAGAGAGAGAAGGTCTGTTAGCACTTCTTGTCAACATTTTAACTATTATTGTCATTTTCCAGCCCTACTTAAATTTGATGTTAGTTCCTTTAAAAATACTGTCATTTACATGTCACTCAAATTCCCTCAGAAGTGTTTTATTTTACATATATTGGTTTATTCA
>NW_027854556.1:0-259 GCF_054177405.1 Leptonychotes weddellii
CCCACCCCCCCTCCCCTCCAGCAACCCTCAGTTTGTTTCCTAGAGTTAAGAGTCTCTTACGGTTTGTCTCCCTCTCTGATTTCGTCGGATTTTATTGGGAGATGAATTTTCTATTACCACTACCTCACACACCTGTTCGGTTCCTGTTCACCCACACCTAGACAGCAAAACGTGCCTCCTAAGAGATAATGCTGTTTCCAACCTTTCTTCCCTTCATATATGACAAATGGAAGAACCAAACAACCCACAACACATTGCA
>NW_027854557.1:0-259 GCF_054177405.1 Leptonychotes weddellii
TTGGCTTTTTACCTACATTTTACATTCATGCCTCCACAGAGAACTGCTGGTATAATAGGCAGGAATCACCTTATTACTGGCAGATGAATTACTCAAATGCAGCAGCATTAAAAGAAACTGCAGTTGAATAGCTCCTATGGACCTAAACTGGGGGCCATGGCCCAAGACTGGAAAACCGGCTATTAGCAAAGGAAGCAGCATCTAATGATGAGGTTCAAAAGGTAGGCTTAGCCAGGAAAGTCACACAAGCACTGTCTCT
>NW_027854558.1:0-259 GCF_054177405.1 Leptonychotes weddellii
CTGCGGCCTGTGTGAGGAGACCACTGGTGGCGCTCTGTGTATATCTGAAGAGCCAACGCTGGGAAGCTCTGGGAGACAGTGTCCTCCTCCGGCTTCCTGTTCCCCCTGCACCTCGCTGGCCGAGCCAAGCCTGCAAGCCTCGACTGCTCTTGACCTGCCATTTTTCAAAGCTGTGTTTATAGGAAGGAACTGCGAAGGATGTGGTGATGTCACCCCAGAACAGAGTGGCAGCTCGCGTACCATCAGTTCTACACCCGCG
>NW_027854559.1:0-259 GCF_054177405.1 Leptonychotes weddellii
ACAGATCATCAGAGCAAAAGATCAACAAGGAAATAAAGACTTTAAATGACACATTGGACAAAATGGGCTTCACAGATGTATTCAGGACATTCCATCCCAAAGCAACAGAATACACATTCTTCTCTAGTGCCCATGGAACATTCTCTAGAATAGATCACATCCTAGGTCATAAATCAGGTCTCAACTGGAACCAGAAGACTGGGATCATTCCCTGCACATTTTTAAACCACAGTGCTTTGCAACTGGAACTCAATCACAA
>NW_027854560.1:0-1991 GCF_054177405.1 Leptonychotes weddellii
TGACTTGAGCCGAAGGCAGTCGCTTAACCAACTGAGCCACCCAGGCGCCCAGGAAACTGAGTTTTGACTCATATTGGTGAGACTCCAGAACTCAAACTACCACTCTGGGTTTCAGTGAGTTGCTTATGAGCTTGTCTTTCTTTGTCTTCAGAGACAGAGAGAGAGATGTGCTTCATCTTTTAACCCCGATTACAAACCCGAGATTTTGTGCACAATGGGCCTTGAGATCTGTGGGATTGAATGGGAAACATAACGGTTGGTGTGGGGTGGGGTGAGGGGGTGAGCTGAGGAGGTTCTTCTCAAATGTGCTCACTTCAGTTCCACCCACCAACATATAATGGATCAAAAAGTGATAGGACAATAGGCTCATTTTGCCACACACTCCTTCAACAGTCAGATCGTACATGATAACGCAGGGAGCGGAGTTTCTCAACTTCAGCACTGTTGACCTTTGGGCGGCTCATTCTCTGCTGTGGGGGCTGTCCTGTGCCTTCTAAGAGGTTCAGCAGCATTCCTGGTCTCTACCCATTAGACAGCCCTGTTGTGACAACCAGACATGTCTACAGACATTGCCAAATGTCCCCCGGGAGGAAGAATCCACCCCCCCCACTCTGGTAAAGAACTACTAGTCTATGATTAATAAAAGCTTATTACCGATGACTTTCAGAGCTCCCAAGAAATATCTTTCGATTACAAGGCCAGTAAAAACATGCTGGGACATCTATCCCTCTCTCTTTTTTTCCCATTAGCAGAACTTCCTAGTGGAAGCTAAATGTTTGATGAGCACACTTAGAAGCCTGAGAAATGTTTACTTAAACATACGCCTGATTAAAAGAAAACATTTTTATCATCCTTTCCTCATTGCAAGTGATACTTACTGAACTCAGGATATTTGCCAATCTCAATGCTAAGTCCCTTGATGCATGTTATCTCATTTGAATACTCACAGCTTTTTACAATAGGCATGGACCTCACCCCCAATTCTCAATGAGGACACAGAGATCAGAAAGATTACATAACTTGTCCAGGGTCACTCAGAAAAACTGGCACAGCTGAGACCTTCATCACAATTTGTATTACACTGGGGTTCCTTCACCATACTGATTTCCAAAATTAATACTCATTCACAGTAGGGCATTAAAAAATCTAAAAACATAAAGAAGAAAATAAAATTATGGCTAATGTTACCATTTAGCAATTACCAGTGCTGACATTTTTTGTTATGAATCCATCCAGTCTTTGTTCTGTGTGCATTTAAAAACACAAGTACTCTAGAAAAGATGGGACATGTTTTTCTCTTGACACTTGGGACAACTTTTCCATTATTTTGTTCAATATTGTTCATTAGCATTTAAAAGGACTATATCATATTCTAGTGGGAAACTTTTTTTTAAAGATTAATTTATTTCAGAAAGAGAGAGAGAGATGGGGGAGGGGCAGAGAGAGGGAGAGAGAGAATCTCAAGCAGACTCTGCACTGAGCTCGGAGCGAGATGCGGGCCTCGATCTCACAACCCTGAGATCATGACTGGGGCTGAAACCAAGAGACAGATGTTTAACTGACTGCACCACCCAGGCGCCCTTCTAGTGGGGAACTTTTAAACAATCTCCTATTGTTAGAATTTCTGGTTGTGTTTTTTTCTCCTTCCCTTTCTGTCTCTCCCTCCCTCCCTCCCTTCCTTCCTCTTCTGTGTTATTTACTCAAGATAAATTCCTAGCAGGTGAATGCTGGAGTAGTAATTATCATATTTTTAAGGCTCATGATACATGCTGTCAAACTGCGTTCCCACCGGATGCGGAGAAAGGGGAACCCTCCTACACTGTTGGTGGGAATGCAAGCTGGTGCAGCCACTCTGGAAAACTGTATGGAGGTTCCTCAAAAAGTTGAAAATAGAGCTACCATACGATCCAGCAATTGCACTACTGGGTATTTACCCCAAAGATACAAAAGTAGGGATCCGAAGGGGTACGTGCACCCCGATGTTTATAGCA
>NW_027854561.1:0-259 GCF_054177405.1 Leptonychotes weddellii
AAAATGAAAAGGCAACCTATGGAATGGGAGAAAAAATTTGCAAACCATAGATCTGAGTATACACACACACACACACACACACACACACACAACTCAATAGCAAAAAAGTCCAATCAAAAAAAATAAAAAAAATAAAAATGGGCAAAGATCTGAATAGACATTTTTCTGAAGAATACATGCAAATGGCCAATTGGTACTCCAAATCACTAATCATCAGGTATATGCAAATCAAAACCATAATGAACTATCACCTCATACC
>NW_027854562.1:0-259 GCF_054177405.1 Leptonychotes weddellii
CTTGATTCAAAATGTCCACAAACTGCAAATAACTCAAATGTCCATCAATACTTAAATGGAAAAAAAAAAATGGCATAGTTTAGCAACAAGATAGAATGAACTCTTGATGCCCCCAACAACATCAGAGAAAGGATACAAAGAGGACATAATTATGAAATCTGTATATATTTAGGAAGTTCTGGAACATACAGAGCTAAGACTGGAAACTAGATAGAAATTAAAATAACAGTGACCTCTGAGCATGGAGTAGGGGAACTGA
>NW_027854563.1:0-259 GCF_054177405.1 Leptonychotes weddellii
TCTCATTCTCTCTCTCAAATAAATAAATAAAATCTTTAAAAAAAAAACAAAAAACAAAATAAAAACAAAAACAAAAGACCTTGCGTCCTTTGAAAATCTGAGTGCTCAGGGGAGGCCGAGACTGTCCTGAGCCTCCAGCCTTGGAACTGACCCACGGCAGCCCCCCGGCCCCCATCCGACCCAGCCCCGCACCAGGACTCCCAGCTCAGGCCCTCTCTGCACTCACCATCCTCCGCCCTCGCTTCTGGAGTAATCTCTT
>NW_027854564.1:0-259 GCF_054177405.1 Leptonychotes weddellii
CTCACACACACAGAGTTAACTGGGTGAGGGAACAGATGTGTTCATGACTTGATCTTGGTCATCATTGCACATGTAGACCTATATCAATCATCACATTGTTCGGGGCACCTGGGTGGCTCAGTCGTTGAGCGTCTGCCTCCGGCTCGGGTCGTGATGCCAGGGCCCTGGGATCGAGCCCCGCATCGGGCTCCCTGCTCGGCGGGAAGCCTGCTTCTCCCTCTCCTACTCCCCCTGCTTGTGTTCCCTCTCTCACTGTCTC
>NW_027854565.1:0-259 GCF_054177405.1 Leptonychotes weddellii
TCAGGTAATTCTCCCCACTGATTCCACCCCCACCAGCTCTGCGTCCCCCTCTGGAATGTGGGACAATGCTGCCCCTTCCCCCCCACCCCATGCCTGGTGCACAGGTTAAGAATTTGAACTAAGTGCTACCTGTGGATGATCTCAGTTAATCCTTATTATAGTCATAGGAGATGGTCTATTGCATATCCCCTGTATCCCCATCTCTCTGAGGGTGGAGATGAAGGTGGGGTTGAGGATGGATATGAGAGTGGAGGTGAAG
>NW_027854566.1:0-259 GCF_054177405.1 Leptonychotes weddellii
TTGATACACTGAAACAGCACTCATCATGACAAGGAGGAATGAGCTACTGATACACAGAACAGCTTCGTCTCCCCCTGGGGCGGGGAGAGCAGAGGTCGGCTAAGCGTCTGTGCAGCTCCGGGGGCTTCCCCCGGCGGGAGTCTGCCAGCGTACCTGGCCACATTTCCCTCCTGGTTTCAGGGGAAATATTCCCCAGCATCATTCCAACTCAGCATCTTTCCACCCAGGCAAGAAGTCAGGACATCTGAAACTGGCAGAC
>NW_027854567.1:0-259 GCF_054177405.1 Leptonychotes weddellii
GGTGACAAGCGGCAGGCCCGGTGGAGGGGCCACCCCTGCCCCTGAGCTCCTCCCCGGGGGGACAGCAGGCCGCCTCCCCTGCAGCGCTCCCCCTGGACACCCGCTCCCCTCTGCTCCGGGCATGTCCTTCCTGCTGCAGCCCCACAGTGCGCCAGCCACGACTCTCCACTGGCCACAGAGCGCGGATGTGTGTGGCCGCCGGACAAGCAGTGTGGGGGGGACCCCCCGCCTGGGCCCGGAGCGGCTGCACACGGAGGCA
>NW_027854568.1:0-259 GCF_054177405.1 Leptonychotes weddellii
CATGCAGAACGTGCCCTCCTCAATACCCATCACCAGGTAACCCATCCTCCCACCCCCCTCCCCTCTAGAACCCTCAGTTTGTTTTTCAGAGTCCATCGTCTCTCATGGTTCGTCCACCCCTCCGATTTCCCCTGCTTCAAAGAATGCTGTTTCTGCTGCTTCCATGCCTCTTACCTCTACCTCTAGACCTGCTTTTTAAGGACTGATTGGATTATGTTAGGATCACCCAGGGTAATTCACCTTTTGATTAACTTCAAGT
>NW_027854569.1:0-259 GCF_054177405.1 Leptonychotes weddellii
TATGCGTTAGTTCATTTAATTCTTACAGCAGTTCTGAACCTTTGGTACCATTAGAGCTTCGAGTCTGTGACTTACCCTGTCGGCCATACCTAGTAGTGACAGAATCTCGAAGGTGCCTTGCACAAACGTAGCTAAAGAGTTCCCGTGTCTGTTTTTCATGTGCCGCATTGTGGTGACTGCTGCTAGAGTAGAAAACTAATGCCACGACTTGGGGAATAGTTCTCGTTCTCTACAGCAGTGGCTCTCAACGCCGGGGAGG
>NW_027854570.1:0-259 GCF_054177405.1 Leptonychotes weddellii
GAGATGATGAACCTGAAAAACAAACTGAGGGTTCTAGAGGGTAGGGGTTGGGAGGATGGATTAGCCTGGTGATGGGTATTAAAGAGGGCATGTTCTGCCTGGAGCACTGGGTATTATACACAAACAATGAATCATGGAACACTGCATCAAAAACTAATGATGTAATGCATGGTGATTAACAAAACAATAAAAAAATTTTTAAAAAGAATGCATAAGATCAATACTCAGCAAATTCCAAGTTTATAATACACTATTGTTA
>NW_027854571.1:0-1991 GCF_054177405.1 Leptonychotes weddellii
TCAATCCTGGGACTCCAGGATCATGACCTGAGCCGAAGGCAGTCGTTTAACCAACTGAGCCACCCAGGCGCCCCGTTTACACATTTTAAATGTGCATTCTTTCTCTGTTTGGAACTAGGAGATTTAAATTTATTTTGTAGACTCACTGCTTCTTACATTTTTCTAAGTAGGTATTTCATTTTTTATTGAATGTCAGTTTCATTCCAATATTTATTGTTTTAGGATGATAAAATATTCGCTTGATCCCTGAATATGCAATGTGTTTCTAATATTAAAGGAAACCATATATTTGTGTAAAAATTAAACCTTTTACATAATTATACATGAAAATGTTAAAAGACAAAATGAGTTGTAAAAATAGGTGCAATAAATACTGAGCTCACATATTTTGGATATAGAAGGTTTATAAATGAGTAATAAAATGTTAAAAAATATAAAACCAAAATCAAGCACAAATTATTTTACTAATAAGTTATTAGTAAAAATACAGAACAATATATACAAATGTCTACAGATATTATGATATATTCAGGTTTACTAATCATAGAAAAAATGAAAGAGAAAAGTGATGGAAGGGTATCTTTATACCTTTCAAACGTAAATTTCTAAAATGTGGTAATGCATCATCAGCATTGATGGTTGCTAGAAATGGAAATTAGTATTTCTGGAAATCAACTTGCAAACAAGAGTTAGTTTAGGACATTGTATTCATTCCATGTCTAGAAATCTACCCTAAGCAATTAAGTTTAATTTAAAAAATATAATGTATGATCAAGAAAAAAAAAAAAACACCCTAAAGATTCCATATTAGGAAAGATGATGTATCAAATGTGGAATCTATGTAAAACTGGCACATCTCCAAAAGATGTTTAAGTTTTGAACAACTTTGCTTAGAGAATCCTCCAAAGTTAATGTTCTGAAAGAGCAATTATCCAAACTGAGCAGATATACACTTTCATCTTCTGAGCCAGAATCACCCAGCAGATTGAACCACATGTTTTATGGAGAGGTAAAATACGCACCCAAGTCAAGAACAAGACTGAGAGGGGCGCCTGGGTGGCTCAGTCGTTAAGCGTCTGCCTTCAGCTCAGGTCATGATCCCAGGGTCCTGGGATCGAGCCCTGCATCGGGCTCCCTGCTCCGTGGGAGGCCTGCTTCTCCTTCTCCCACTTCCCCTGCTTGTGTTCCCTCTCTCGCTGTGTCTTTCTCTGTCAAATAAATAAATAAAATCTTTAAATTCATATGTTGAAAGCACCTTGATCCCTGAAACAACCAGCTAAGTATAGCCACTCACTTGCTCTCAACTGAGTGGTGATGTGAGTAAGAGAGAAACTCTGTTTTGTTTTACATTTCCAAAAAAGCAAGAGTAATATTTTATTCCTTGGAAACACATTTGTAAAAATGTATCAATAAGATTAAAAGATTCAGAACACATTTATTTATATGCAGCACAAACATTGAGCATCAAAACATCTGCTAAACAGAGTATATAGTTGACTGACTCCACTGTGCAGGGCATTCTTTGTGTTGTTTTTAATCATTGATATGGTCATTGATCTCTTATAGTGTTATAACAGCTAGCATTATTTTCACTAATACAGAAAATGTTACCTTGAAGTTGTATTATGGTTATGTGTACAAAACATGATATAGAAAGTAAAAAAAGAATAAATATACTTTAGATACATTTATATATGTAAATATTTAAATATGTCATACACATAATTCAGAAAAAATAATAGTGTTAATTACAAGATAAACATGTTTGTTTCCTTTAAAGATACATGACTATGAAATATAAATGCTTCTAAATACAAAAAAGGAAGAATTTAGTTGACAAGTCTTTATTCATTTTGTAAAATGTGATATTCTTAATTAACTTTGACTTCCATAATCTAACATCCATCCATGTTTTGTCTTTATATTTATTAACACTGTTACTGCTTAAGGTGAAAAAAATTATTAGAATATAATTGAAATAATAATAGAAA
>NW_027854572.1:0-259 GCF_054177405.1 Leptonychotes weddellii
TCAATGTCTACTACCTCCCACCCTTGCAGAAGAAACCACTACTTTATTTTTCCTGTTATATTAATTTTGCCTGCTCCAGATCACCTATAAATAGAATCATAAAAATATGAACTGTTTGTCTTATTTACTCAAAAACTTTTTTTTTTTTTGTATTTAGATGTTATTGGGTGTGTTAGTCTGATCAAGAATTGTGTCCACTTTTGTGTTTTTATTATGGAGTTGTAAGACTTATTTCTGTAATTTAGACTCAAGTGTTTTG
>NW_027854573.1:0-259 GCF_054177405.1 Leptonychotes weddellii
TCAGCACTATGTGCTGACCTTTAGGAGGTCAGTCTGTATTTCAAAAGGAAATCATATGTGGAGAATGAAGAAATGGTTTAAAATCCACCCAGTAAGATTCCTGAGTCATCGCTGCGGGCAGGGCCTGGTACTAGGTATTGGGGAGAGGAAGGAGATGTGATTCTTGCCTTGTCAGGGTTCCTGCCCTAACAGAGAACTGTGGTGGGGCTTTCACATTGATGGACTATCTTTCCCTCTGCTCCATTTACAGGGGACACCT
>NW_027854574.1:0-259 GCF_054177405.1 Leptonychotes weddellii
GGGCGCCTGGGTGGCTCAGTTGGTTAAGCGTCTGCCTTCGGCTCAGGTCATGATCCTGGAGTCCCGGGATCGAGTCCCGCATCAGGCTCTCTGCTCGGCAGGGAGTCTGCTTCTCCCTCTGACACTCCTCCCTCTCATGCTCTCTGTCTCTCATTCTCTCTCTCAAATAAATAAATAAAATCTTTAAAAAAAAAAAAAAGACAAAATGGCCAGAGGAAATGATTTAAATGCAAAATGATCATTGGATGACAAGAAAATG
>NW_027854575.1:0-259 GCF_054177405.1 Leptonychotes weddellii
TGTTCTCATTCTTGCACAAACAGTAGCCCTCCAGGGACACGTGGACTAATGGGGGAGGAAACATTAACCAGTTTTACTTTTTTTTTTTAAGATTTTATTTATTTATTTGACAGAGAGAGAGACACAGTGAGAGAGGGAACACAGCAGGGGGAGTGGGAGACAGAGAAGCAGGCTCCCCGCGGAGCAGGGAGCCCGATGCCGGGCTCGATGCGGGGCTCGATGCGGGGCTCGATGCGGGGCTCGATGCGGGGCTCGATGC
>NW_027854576.1:0-259 GCF_054177405.1 Leptonychotes weddellii
CATTATTTGTTTCAGAGGTACAGATCTGAGATTCAACAGTCTTGCACAATTCCCAGCGCGTACCAGAGCACATACCCTCCCCAGTGTCTATCACCCAGTCACCCCATCCCTCCCACCCCACCCCCCACTCCAACAACCCTCAGTTTGTTTCCTGCGATTAAGAAGAGAATGCACTTCTTTTAACCACAGGCATCTTGAGCCCTTTTTTGTTTTCTCGATACCTCTTCCTGTTAAACATAAATGGAACTTCTCTTTTGCT
>NW_027854577.1:0-259 GCF_054177405.1 Leptonychotes weddellii
TAAAGCTGGGTTTCAGTTTCTGTGAAGGCCAGTCCATTTCTGAGTTATCCTGACTCCTAGAGTATGACTTTTAGTGTTCTAACCCAAAGTCTGGAGGGAGATGTTACCAGGACTTCTTTCTTTGTTGGACCTTGAACTCCAACTTTTGTCCTCCAAATTTTCAAATCTATAAAACCTCTGTTCATCCTGTCAACCAACTCTTTTTTTTTTTTTTACTTTCTAGACAAAGACTTTATTTTTTTTTTAAATTTTATTATGT
>NW_027854578.1:0-259 GCF_054177405.1 Leptonychotes weddellii
AAACCAAAAGGCTCTTTTCAGAGCCACCCACTTAATCAAAAAAAGAGCTGTGCCTTTAAATCGCATTGTTGGCATAGCAAGGTGTTGAATACTGACAAACCCTGTACAGAAGAAAGAAAAGCTTGCCTAAGGTGTTTGTAAATCTGTCATTTGACCCAAGAGTCCCTACATTGAAGTCACCTTGCAAGAAGAAAAGACAAATTTGCTTTAATGAGCCCATGTGAGCAAAATGTGGGTATCCTTGATTCCTCTGCAGGAT
>NW_027854579.1:0-259 GCF_054177405.1 Leptonychotes weddellii
ACTACTGGGTATTTACCCCAAAGATACAAAAGTAGGGATCCAAAAGGGTATGTGCTCCCTGATGTTTATAGCAGCAATGTCCACAATAGCCAAACTGTGGAAAGAGCCAAGATGTCCATTGACAGATGAATGGATAAAGAAGATGTGGTATATATATACAAAAGCCTGCTTTCTTTAACCAAAGTACTAGAGAAGGGGCAGCCTAGCAAGACAAAACACTTTTTTTTTTATTATGTTATGTTAATCACCATACATTACA
>NW_027854580.1:0-259 GCF_054177405.1 Leptonychotes weddellii
GTATGGTGACTAACATAACATAATAAAATAAAATTAAATAAAAAAAAAGACTCGAGAGGGGCCCCAAGATAGCCCTGGTGACACCAGGAGGCCTGAAGGTGTAGAGCGGGGATGGGTGGGACGGGGGTCAGATGGACCCTGACTGCCCTGAGTGGAGGAAGAGTGGGGTGTCTGGAGAAACCAACACAAGGGGTTTTGCAGGACACAGCACCTGAGAGGTGAGGTGTGCTGGGTCACTCACAGGTTTTATCAGCACACC
>NW_027854581.1:0-259 GCF_054177405.1 Leptonychotes weddellii
GGGAGGCTGGGTTAGCCTGGTGATGGGTATTAAAGAGGGCATGTTCTGCATGGAGCACTTCGTGTTATATGCAAACAATGAATCATGGAACACTACATCAAAAACTAATGATGTAATGTATGGTGATTAACATAACAATAAAATAAAATCAAAAGAAGAGAAAAAAAAAGAATACACAGAAAAGCAAAGCAATAAATCAAACCTAGATCTTAAAGTTCCAAATCTAAGACTTCTACCAACATTCAGTAGAATTCTTTCT
>NW_027854582.1:0-1991 GCF_054177405.1 Leptonychotes weddellii
ATGTCCCAGTTTCATCTCCCTATCTCTAGAACACTACCTTATGTGTAGTTTCATTTTTCTTGTACTCAAAAGATGAACTCCTAGCAGCCTCACTGCTTTAGTATCTCTCAATAGTTTGCAATTTTGTTCTGTTTCTGGTCCATGGACATGTATGTCTTACTTTGGCCATTTTAGTTTTCTCTTTCTCCATGTTATCAGTCACATCTAAACATATGTAGCTGGACTTGGGGGAAAGAGTGCCTGAAGTCTACCCTGCCCCACTATCCTCTCATTCTAGCTCTTCTTGAAACAGTTCTGCTTGTCTCACTAGAAACTTTTTCTCTTCCTCTAGCAGTCAAAGTTGTGAATGTTTGCTTATGAGATTCAAGTTCCTTCATACGCGCCCCAGATCATGAAACTGTTCCTCAAATAGGAGCAATACCTCTAGTTTGTGTCCATAGACTCTTTAATAACAGTTAAATACTGGTCAAATGTGTGTACACTGTTTTCTACTGATAATGGGGCAGAACAAACATTTCACACAACCAATCGTCACTTCATCCCTATTTAAAGTTGATGAACCAACAAGAGAGGGGTACGTTAAGATCATTTCTACATTAAGATAATTCCTCACTGCACAAGATCTTGGAAACTCTGATTATGTAGAATCTGACACTGAGTGAGTCAGAGTAGACACTTGGAAGAGTTGTGTTCTCCTTTATGTTTCCACCTGGTAAATTGACCATTATATGAGCAATCTATCCTCTTAGTGGAAACTGCAGAATTTCAACAGATAAATAGATGGTAGATAGATAGATAGATAAATAGAAAGATAGATAGATAACACACACACACACACACTCTCACACACACAGGGCCCCTTAAAAAGGGAAGATGAGGGACTTGACTTCAAGCTGTATCTCTGTTACAAAAACACTGTTTTTACTTAGATTATATGTTTTAGTTGATAGAATTTTAAGAAGGCTGGTGAAATATGGCTGCAAGATATAGCAGGTATTATAAAAAGAGTCAGTAATTGTCTGATAACAGAATAAACTGGTAACCCATAGCAACAATCACCACTCTCAAACAGCACTTTCAAAGATAATTAAAAATTTAACGACCACCTTTTTAATATTATTTCTCCAAAGTACTTACATGGATTTATTTGTATGGGAGAGATGAAAAAGTGGAAAAGGTGTTAATGGAGAATGGAGAAACAGAATTAATAAAAGCTCTGGTCAAAAAAAAAAAAAACCTCCCACTTTTGACTTTCAGTTATCACTTCAAGTGCATCACATAATTTCTCTGCCTACAAAGTAGAAATGCTAATATTTGCCCTATCTTCAACTGATAAACACTCTTTGAACAACTAGGATTAAGACTCAATGTAAATACAGCAGAGTGCTATATTTACTAACATTTTTCAAAGCCTTCTAAAATTTTTAATCCACTGAAAATAATTACTTAATTACATGAAAAGACAGGAACACCTGACTAGATGAAGATTTCGCACCCCATGGGGGAATTCATAGAGTTGTCCCATGAATTTACAGGGGGAATAAATTCAGCCTATAAACTTGGAGCCTTAGGTCAGGTTTACTCCAGTCTAAAGCTTTTTTCCAACTGTAAGGAAAAATTTAGCTTTGTTTTATGAGATGAAAAAGTTATAAAACACACTGCTCTTACACAACTGAGTGACTCAAAGTGCTATTTCTCTCAGCAATTATTATATGAGCTACAAGAATCAAATGAATTCAAGGGATGCTATGAGCCACTATAAAATGCCAGTACCCATGTTTAAATAAAATAGTTGAACACTGGGGCGCCTGGGTGGCTCAGTTGGTTGAGCGACTGCCTTCGGCTCAGGGCATGATCCTGGAGTCCCGGGATCGAGTCCCGCATCGGGCTCCCTGCTCAGCGGGGGGTCTGCTTCTCCCTCTGACCCTCCCCCCTCTCATGTGCTCTCTCTCTCCTCTCATCCTCTCTCTCAAATAAATAAATAAAATCTT
>NW_027854583.1:0-259 GCF_054177405.1 Leptonychotes weddellii
TCTTTGCTTAGAGGACCCCTTTCAAGATTTCTTGTAGGGCTGGTTTTGTGTTTGCAAAGCCCTTTAGTTTTTGTTTGTCCTGGAAGCTTTTTATCTCTCCTTCTATTTTCAGTGACAGCCTAGCTGGATCTAGTATTCTTGGCTGCATATTTTTCTCATTAAGTCTCTGAAGATATCCTGCCAGTCCTTTCTGGCCTGCCAAGTCTCTGTGGATAGGTCTGTTTCCAATCTAATGTTTCTACCATTGTAGGTTACAGAT
>NW_027854584.1:0-259 GCF_054177405.1 Leptonychotes weddellii
CCAGTCAGAATGGCTAAAATTAACAAGTCAGGGAACAACAGATGCTGGTGGGGATGCGGGGAAAGGGGAGCCCTGCTACACTGTTGGTGGGAATGCAAGCTGGTGCAACCACTCTGGAAAACAGTATGGAGGTTCCTCAAAAAGTTGAAAATAGAACTACCATAAGATCCAGCAATTGCGGTACTGGGTATTTACCCCAAAGATACAAATGTAGGGATCCGACACTGTGTTTTAATTGACATTTCTTGCTTTCCTCTTT
>NW_027854585.1:0-259 GCF_054177405.1 Leptonychotes weddellii
ACAATGCAGGTTCTGATTCTACTAAAGGTCTATGGTCTGGGGTGGGGCCAGAGACACTGCATTTTAAACAAGCACCCAAGAAGACATGAACAGACATTTTCCCAAAGAAGACATCCAAATGGCCAACAGAAACATGAAAAAGTGCTCAACATCGCTCAGCATCAGGGAAATCCAAATCAAAACCTCAATGAGATATCACCTCACGCTAGTCAGAATGGCTAAAATTAACAAGTCAGGAAACGAAAGATGTCGGCGGGGA
>NW_027854586.1:0-259 GCF_054177405.1 Leptonychotes weddellii
CTCAGCTTTATTTTCCACCATTTGGTCTTCTGTATCACTGATTCTCTCTTCGGCCTCATCTATCCTAGCAGTTAGAGCCTCCATTTTTGATTGCACCTCATTAATAGTCTTTTTGATTTCAACTTGGTTAGATTTTAGTTCTTTTATTTCTCCAGACAGGGTTTCTCTAATAACTTCCATGCGTTTTTCAATCCCAGCTAGTACCTTTAAAATCATCATTCTGAACTCTTATTCCGACATAGTACTAATGTCTGTATTG
>NW_027854587.1:0-259 GCF_054177405.1 Leptonychotes weddellii
AGTGGTTGCTTTTCTGATGAGAGAGTTGTTGCTCTTCTTTTCTTCAATCTCCTGTTGAGATTGTAGGTGTTCAGAATGGTTCGATCCCTATCCAGCTGAATTCCTGAGAGGAGACGAAATCCAGGTCTCCTACTCCTCCGCCATCTTGCTCCCTCTTCGGTTGCCCTTATTTTCTTAAACTGAGAAAGCAGAACTGCTTTCCACTAAATGTTACAAAATGGTTGACTATCTGCTTGATATTATATCTCTGCTTTGAAGT
>NW_027854588.1:0-259 GCF_054177405.1 Leptonychotes weddellii
ACTCGGCAACAGGGAAATCCAAATCAAAACCTCAATGAGATACCATCTCACACCCATCAGAATGACTAAAATTAACAAGTCAGGAAATGACAGATGTTGGCAGGGATGTGGAGAAAGGGGAACCCTCCTACACTGTTGGTGGGCATGCAAGCTGGTGCAACCACTCTGGCAAACAGTATGGAGGTTCCTCAAAAAGTTGTAAATAGAGCTACCCTATGACCTAGCGATTGCACTACTTGGTATTTACCCCAAAGATAAA
>NW_027854589.1:0-259 GCF_054177405.1 Leptonychotes weddellii
TTTTTTTTTTTAAAGATTTTATTTATTTATTTGAGAGAGCGAGAATGAGAGAGAGTACATGAGAGGGGGGAGGGTCAGAGGGAGAAGCAGGCTCCTCGCTGAGCAGGGAGCCCGATGCGGAACTCGATCCCGGGACTCCAGGATCATGACCTGAGCCGAAGGCAGTCGCTTAACCAACTGAGCCACCCAGGCGCCCCAAAATTTATTTTTTATTAGAAGTTTAAAAATGAAAGAATGAAGTAACATTAACACTCTTTGA
>NW_027854590.1:0-259 GCF_054177405.1 Leptonychotes weddellii
TCAGCACTATGTGCTGACCTTTAGGAGGTCAGTCTGTATTTCAAAAGGAAATCATATGTGGAGAATGAAGAAATGGTTTAAAATCCACCCAGTAAGATTCCTGAGTCATCGCTGCGGGCAGGGCCTGGTACTAGGTATTGGGGAGAGGAAGGAGATGTGATTCTTGCCTTGTCAGGGTTCCTGCCCTAACAGAGAACTGCGGTGGGGCTTTCACATTGATGGACTATCTTTCCCTCTGCTCCATTTACAGGGGACACCT
>NW_027854591.1:0-259 GCF_054177405.1 Leptonychotes weddellii
TAGTGGCGGGGAAAGGACTTTAGGGCAGCCCCGGGGTGGAAACCTGGAGCAGTGGGGTCACAAGCGCGAACTGGGGGCGGCTGGTGGTTTTAGAAGCACAAAGGGCAGAGACATGCCCCGACCTGGAGGCAGGACTGGGGGTGCTGCAGAGGGGCGCACAACCCAGGACCCTGCAGTTTATAGCAGCATGGACAGAAAAGAAGATGGTGTGGCCTGGAGAGCTCACTAAAGAACAGACTGCGATCTCTCTGCTCTGAGG
>NW_027854592.1:0-259 GCF_054177405.1 Leptonychotes weddellii
TCGGATCAGCCACCAGTCAAGTCATGGCTGAATGCAGATGTACACATGAGCCCAGCTGAGATCGTGTCAGCCCAGCCCAGATCTGCAGAAACATCCACCTTCCCCTAGACTCACAAAGAATAGAAAATGATTGTTTTTTAAATTTAATTTAATTTTATTATGTTATGTTAGTCACCATACAGTAGTACAACATTAGTTTTTTTTTTTTTTAAAGATTTTATTTATTTATTTGAGAGAGAGAGAATGAGAGAGAGCAAGC
>NW_027854593.1:0-1990 GCF_054177405.1 Leptonychotes weddellii
AGACTGGGATTGGGGTGTCATGCCAGCACGTGGGTGGTGGGTCCTCCTTAAGGCAGGTGTTGTCAGCCTTGGTGAAATTCTAGAGCCAAGCTGCTCAAGAGAACGTCCTGCACTGATGGCTGGGGGGCATGTGAAATGTAGCAAGGACCAGAATTGTGTACTTTAGTCACTTTGGACTTGAATGTCCCCGTGGCTCGAGTGGCTACCCTCTTGGACAGCACAGTGCTCGAGGGCCCGGGGGCGGGCTTGGACATGCTATGAACCTTTTGGAAACTGGCCGCAGAATTGGATGTGTCCGTGTACTTTTCTAGGAGGTGAGTCCATGGCTTTGCCCTCAGCGTCTCCAACCCACCGAAGGCTCATGCTCTGTTGCGCTAGGGCTCTAGTGGAGAGTGAGCGAGTGAAGGGAGGTGAGCTTGGCCTGGGGTAACCACTGCTGTTGCCCCTTTCTGCTTTTGTCCTGTCCTCAGCTGTGGGTGGCTCCCCCTGACTGGAATCTGAGACTTGGGGCCCCAGAGCCATCGCACCCCGCCAGAAGGGGGCCGTGGCTTGTGCGATCCAGGCCTCGCTGAAGATGGGCTCCGGGTTTCAAGAGTCTGATGCGGACTGAGGCCTTCCGCCCGCGCTCCAGGCAGCTCCAGCATGAAGAAGCAGCCGGGCCTCGCCGGGCTTTCCACAGACTCTGGGAGCTTTATGTCCACAGCTGGAGCCAAACACGCGCTCCAAGGACCCAGTCCTGGAGCTGCTGGTGTTGGAGCCGTTCTCAGCATCCTGCCCACGGAGACAGACAGCTCGGTGGGGCCGCTGGGCCGGCAGCACAGAGCAAGGTCGTGTCCGTGAGAGAAGACTTCTGCCCAGAAGCCGGGCTACCAGAGCCGAGGGTGGGTGTTGCCCTTGGCGTCTTGGGGGTGAGACCCCGGGAAGGAGCGGAGGCCCCTGGTGCTGGGTCAGATGTTTGTCTCCGTGTCCTTTTCGGCCCCAGGATCTCGGCCCGGTCCTTTCTATTTGTCTTCTGCTCGGATCAGTGTATGGCTTGCTTCTCCGGGTATCAGACCCAGTCCCCTCCTATAACAAATAGTCTGTCGTGTCCCCTTAAATACATTGGAATGGAATTCATAGGGAGCACAGCCTACCCACATCCATCCTCCAATAACATCAATATCGTGCTATGCGGGGTGCTGGCCAGATCTGGCCACGGCCTGTGTGTGTACGCCCCGCGAGCTGGAGCAGATTTAACCTGTTAAAGGTTTGCTTTTTTATTTTTATTTTTTGAGATTGATTTATTTATTTGAGGGGCGCCTGAGTGGGTCAATGGGTGAAGCATCTGCCTTTGGCTCAGGTCATGATCTCGGAGTTCCGGGATGGAGCCCCTGTCAGGCTCCCCCTTCACTGGGGAGTCTGCTTCTCCCTCTGCCTCTCCCCGTCTTGTGCTCTCAATCTCTTTCTTCTCAAATAAATAAATAGAATCTTTAAGAAAATGTTTTGAAAAAAATTTTATTTATTTATTTGAGAGAGAGAATGAGCACGAGCAGGAGGGGCAGGGGAGAGAGAATCTCAGGCCGACTCTGCGCTAAGCGCAGAGCCTGATGTGGGCCTTGATCTCAGGATCATGAGATCAGGATCTGAATCAAAACCAGGAGTTGGATGCTTAACTGACTGCACCACCCTGGTGCCCCCAAAGGGTTGCTTTTTTAAAACAAGGATGAAAGACAGTAAGATACAGACTGAATGTGGCCCACAAAGCCTAAAATGTTTCCTGTCTGACTCTAAGAAAATGTTGCCGGGGCGCCTGTGTGGCTCAGTTGGTTAAGCGACTGCCTTCGGCTCAGGTCATGATCCTGGAGTCCCGGGATCGAGTCCCGCATCGGGCTCCCTGCTCGGCGAGGAGCCTGCTTCTCCCTCTGACCCTCCCCGCTCTCATGCTCTCTCTATCTCATTCTCTCTCTCAAATAAATAAATAAAAAATCTTATTAAAAAAAAAGAAAAAAAA
>NW_027854594.1:0-259 GCF_054177405.1 Leptonychotes weddellii
TTCTCTTTGTTTTGCTTTGATCTATCAAAAAAAGCTACTATCTTAGAATCGAGAAAATACCAAAATTCTCTCTTAGGGAACTAAGGGGGAAAGGAAGGTATCATATAAGGATTGATTTTTTAATTGACTCAAAAGATTAGTAACCAAAGTGGAGTAAAGACAGCATGTATGTAGATGGAAATATGTGGAAAAGCATAGCGAGTGCAAGAAAACCTGAGTATTATTGGCAGGCAGATGATTTGGCACCCCTTTTAACTAA
>NW_027854595.1:0-259 GCF_054177405.1 Leptonychotes weddellii
GGAGCAGTGGCCCGACTGTGCCGCGGATCTCGGTTTATGGCCACCCCGAGCTGAGAGCCTGTGCCTTGGCTCCGTCTCTGCAGCTGGCTTCCCTGCTCCGATACCTGGGAGCTCTGCCGCACTCAGGCACCCCCGGTCTTTCTGTGACCCTGAGGGTCCTGAGTCCACACTGTCCCACGAGGGTTCCACCCCCCGCTTAGCCACTGGCGTGAGGTCCCTCAGCAGAGCAGACTTCTAAAAGTTCCGATTTTGTGCTCCG
>NW_027854596.1:0-259 GCF_054177405.1 Leptonychotes weddellii
GAGGGAGGCATGTAGGGAGCCCAGGATGGGGGCTGGAGAAGCATCTGCCTCACCGAAGCTCCCCCCATCAAAAGCCCCATGACACCCGGTCTCTCCCAGCAGGTGGAACAGAAGTCGTCGGCAACTCTGCTTCTGACCTGGGGCCTGGAGGACGTGGAGCATGTGTTCTCCGAGGAGGATTACCACACACTCACCAACTACAAAGCCTTTAGCCAGTTCATGAGGTAGGACTGGCCAATGGACACTTTACTTTGGGGGG
>NW_027854597.1:0-259 GCF_054177405.1 Leptonychotes weddellii
GTGGAAAACCCAAAAGACTCCACCCCCAAATTACTAGAACTCATCCAGCAACTCAGTAACGTGGCAGGATACAAAATCAATGCACAGAAATCAGTTGTTTTCTTATACACTAACAATGCAACTGTAGAAAGAGAAATTAGAGAAACAATTCCATTTACATTAGCACCAAAAATCCTAAGATACCTCGGAATAAACCTAACCATCACAGTTTTAAATAGGGTGGTTAATATATGTCTCAGGGAAGGGCCTTGGAGAAAAG
>NW_027854598.1:0-259 GCF_054177405.1 Leptonychotes weddellii
ATGAACCATGAGAGACTATGCACTCTGAGAAACAAACAGGGTTTTAGAGGGGAGGGGGGAGATGGGTTAGCCCGGTGATGGGTATTAAGGAGGGCACATACTGCATGGAGAACTGGGTGTTATACGAAAACAATGGATCATGGATCAACACATCAAAAACTAATGATGAACCTCCATATTGTTTTCCAGAGTGGCTGCACCAGCTTGAATTCCCACCAACAGTTAGGAGGGTTCCCCATTCTCCGCATCCCTGCCAACA
>NW_027854599.1:0-259 GCF_054177405.1 Leptonychotes weddellii
AAGAGAGCTTGGAAAAACATTTTGAACTCTATACCCACAAATGTGGATTTACTATATGTGAATTTTAAAAATAAGGGGCACCTGGGTGACTTAGTTGTTAAGCGTCTGCCTTCGGCTCAGGTCATGATCCCAGGGTCCTGGGATTGAGCCCTGCATCGGGCTCCCTGCTCGGCGGTAAACCCGTTTCTCCCTTTCCCACTCTCCCTGCTTGTATTCCCTCTCTCGCTGTGTCCCTCTCTGTCAAAAAATAAATAAAATC
>NW_027854600.1:0-259 GCF_054177405.1 Leptonychotes weddellii
GGCGCCTGGGTGGCTCAGTTGGTTAAGCGACTACCTTCGGCTCAGGTCATGATCCTGGATTCCCGGGATCGAGTCCCGCATCGGGCTCCCTGCTCGGTGGGGAGTCTGCTTCTCCCTCTCCTGCTCCCCCCTCTTGTGCTCTTTCTCTCTCTCACTCTCTCTCTCAAATAAATAAATAAAATCTTTAAAAAAAAAAAAACAAAAAAACTAAGCATTATTCTGATTAATAATTTAGTTTCCCTGTGTGCTGATTTTTCGG
>NW_027854601.1:0-259 GCF_054177405.1 Leptonychotes weddellii
TATTCATGAAAATTATTATCCTTTAGTAACACTGAATATGGGAAAGATCAGGTTGTACATTCATTCTCCCATCGATTCTCAAGAGTATGTTCTGCTCACATGAAAAATTGCTCAACATCGCTCGGCATCAGGGAAATCCAAATCAAAACCTCAATGAGATATCACCTCACACCAGTCAGAATGGCTAAAATTAACAAGTTAGGAAATGACAGATGTTGGCAGGGATGCGGAGAAAGGGGAACCCTCCTACACTGTTGGT
>NW_027854602.1:0-259 GCF_054177405.1 Leptonychotes weddellii
AAAAGATCTTTATTAATCATCATGGAAATGCACATCTAAAGAACAATGTGATATCACCTCACACCTATTAGTATGACCATCATCAAGAATTCATGAAATAGGAGTGGCAATCCTTATATCAGACAAATTAGATTTTAAACCAAAGACTGTAATAAGAGATGAGGAAGGACACTATATCCTACTTAAAGGGTCTATCCAAAAAGAAGATCTAACAACTGTAAATATCTATGCCCCTAACATGGGAGCAGCCAATTATATA
>NW_027854603.1:0-259 GCF_054177405.1 Leptonychotes weddellii
AACTAATGATGTAATGTATGGTGATTAACATAACATAATAATAAAAACAAACAAACAAACAAAAAAAAAAACAGGTGTTGGCGAGGATGCTGAGAAAGGGGAACCCTCATGCATTGTCGGTGGGAATGCAAACTGGTACAGCCACTCTGGAAAACAGTATGGAGGTTCCTCAAAAGATTAAAAATGGAATGACCATATGACCCAGTAATTCCATTACTGAGTATTTACCCAAAGAAAATTAAAATAGTAAATTCTAAAA
>NW_027854604.1:0-1990 GCF_054177405.1 Leptonychotes weddellii
GTAATGCAAATTATGTTAAGAAAAAAAAAAGAAAAGAAGATAACAGGACGGGAAGAATGAAGGGGGGGAAATCGGAGGGGGAGACGAACCATGAGAGACGATGGACACTGAAAAACAAACTGAGGGTTCTGGAGGGGAGGGGTGTGGGAGGATGGGTACCCTGGTGATGGGTATTGGGGAGGGCACGTTCTGCATGGAGCACTGGGTGTTATGCACAAACAATGAATCATGGAACACTACATCTAAAACTAATGATGTAATGTATGGTGATTAACATAACAATAAAAAAATACCCTCAAAAAAACACAAGTGAATTGCAAAGCAATGGCATATGTTATATCTTTGGAAATTTTTATGTTGATGGATCAGGATACTGAACTTCAGAATATTGGAGGGCATTTGCCCCACTGAAAGGGAGTAAAAGTTTTTTATAATGCTTTTGTTTTTTTTTCAATCTACTTGTCCTTTATGACAATAAGCAATATTTTAAGGGTCAAGAATTATTTTCAGCTTCAACTTTTTAGGAATCAATAACAAAGAGAAATTGTTTAATTCATCTTGTTTCATGTTTGAATGTTTCGAATAGTTTTCCCTGCATTTACTCAATGTTATGCATCTACCAAATTTTATTCATCCACTTGCCTATTTATAGATATCTAGCTGGCTTTAAATCTTAACCACTGAAATTTCATGACAATGGATAGCCTTTTATGCGAAACCTCAGAGACCCAGGCAAAATTCCTTTAGTACTCATACCCAGGAGTAGGCTTGGTGAATGACAAAATTTACATACACTTGATTTCCCTAAATGCTGATAGGTTCCATTATATAATGGCTTCACTCTATTACACTCTGGCCAGTAGTGCATGAGGTTTCCATTATCCCACATTTTTGGTATTACCAATTTTTAAAAAAAATATATATATTTTTATCTTTTGTCAATCTGATGGGTAAGGAGTCCTTTCTGGTTATTTTAGGTTTCCTTTCTCTAATTACTAGTAAGGCTAGTCATGTGCATTTCTCCATCTAAAATTCCTGGGGTTTTGGTTTTTTTTTTACATTTTATTTCTCCATTTGTACTCCATTTTTTTTTCTGTCACTTTGTTGTTATTTTTGATTTACAAGAGCTCTTTGTATTTTTAAATATTATTCCATCTTTTTTTTTATTTATCAAAAATATTTCTCTCCCAATCTGTCAGTCACCTGCTATGAGTTTTAATGTACTAGACATAATTGCTGCTATGGTTTGAATATTTATGTCCCCTCAATATTTATATTTTGAGATCCTAACTCCCAAAGATGATGGTATTAGAAGGTGGGGCATTTGGAAGGTGCTTAGGTCATGAAGGTGGATCCCTCATGAATAGGATGAGTGCTCTTGTAAAAGAGAACCCAGAGAGTGCATAAGCCCCTTTCCATCATGTGAGGACAAAGCAAGAAGGCCAGCTATGAACCATTGAGAAGGCCCTGACCAGAAAGCACCTATGTGAGTGACTTGACCTTGGACTACTCAGCCTCCAGAACTGTGAGAAATTAGTTTATCTTTATAAGCCACTCAATCTGTGGTATTTTGTTCGCAGCCCAAATAGACTTAAACACCTGTCTTTGCCGATGTATTCTGTGAAACTGTGTTGACCTGACCTCCTAGGTCACAGACAGGTAACTTTTGGTAGCAGAGAAACAGACTCTACAGAAATAGCAGGAGGAGAGGTTGAGAAAGAGTCAGAGACAAGCTAGTTCACAAGCAGAAGAGTGGATTCACTAGAGGAAGGATGGTACCTGAATGGGTGCATGAGGCTGACTGCCTGATCACAGGTTCATAGGTGTTGCCACTGGATCACTGGAACTCCTTTTTAATATGAATACCCATGAGAGAGCTTACACTTCTTCCTGAATCTGCTGAGAGAATGAATCTCTTGTTTTCCAGCTTCTCTATGATTTACAATAAAATATCAACAGAGGTAACCAAAATCCTTATCTCTTCTTTACA
>NW_027854605.1:0-259 GCF_054177405.1 Leptonychotes weddellii
ATCCCACTGAACACCTATTCTTAACTAGACACTAGGTTGGGCACTAGGAATACAAAGTCATATACCCCCAACCTTTACCAAGGTACCTATAGTATAATGGAAGATAAATGCGTATCTGCTTTGAGAGGGACATAGTATAGCAGCTAAGAGTATATAGGTTCTAGAACCAGGCTGCCCAGGTTTGAATCCTAGCTCAGATACTTGTTATATTTATGACACTGGACAGGTTTCTTCCTTTCTTCCTTTCTTTTCTTTCTTT
>NW_027854606.1:0-259 GCF_054177405.1 Leptonychotes weddellii
AAACTTCCAAATTCATTCTATTAGGCCAGCATTACTCTGATTCCAAAACCAGACAAAGACCCCACTGAAAAAAAAGATCTATAGGCCAATATCCCTGATGAACATGGATGTAAAAATTCTCAACAAAATACTAGCAAATTGAATCCAACAGTACAGTTAAAGAATCACTCACCATGATCAAGTGGGATTTATTCCTGGGATGCAAGGTGGTTCAATATTTGCAAATCAATCAATGTGACACACCACATTAGTAAAAGAA
>NW_027854607.1:0-259 GCF_054177405.1 Leptonychotes weddellii
TTGGAACGCTTCATGGTGATTCTATTTTCTAGATTTTATTTTCTGATTCTATTTTCATGGATTCTGAGTTGTTTTTCCCTGGACTCCCCTTTTCACTTTTTATCTATTATATTGTCTTCCAGGTTGCTTATTCGTTCTTCTGCCTCAGTTACCCTAGCTGTTAGATTATCTAGATTGGATTGGATCTCTTTGATAGCATCTTTAAGTTCTGCCAATTCAGCTTTCATTTCTGCCCTTAGAGACTCTATGTTGTCATTAA
>NW_027854608.1:0-259 GCF_054177405.1 Leptonychotes weddellii
ACTGAAACAAAGACACTTAGAGGGAATCAATAGCATATTAGGGATACAGAAAAATAGATCAGAAATCTAAAAAACATTGAGGTTTTGATTTGGATTTCCCTGATGCTGAGTGATGTTGAGCAATTTTTCATGAGTCTGTTGGCCATTTCAATATCTTCTTTGGAAAAATGTTTGTTCATAACTTTTGCCCATTTCTTGACTGGATCATTTGTTCTTTGGGTGTTGAGTTTGATAAGTTCTTTATACATTTTGGATACTA
>NW_027854609.1:0-259 GCF_054177405.1 Leptonychotes weddellii
TTTGTTTTTACCATCACACACACGCACACATTCAGACACGCACATGGATGCACGGGCACTTGTGCACGCATGTACACACAGGAACTCATTTTGTTCTTTTAAGGCTGTGAGACTGTGGGTTCAGGATGAAACACCTCACAGCTTCTCCTGTATTCTAAGAGAGTAGAGGCAACAGGCCAGTCTAGGGCTCCACGACAGGTAGAAAGGGTCTGAGTGTCCTGGGGGATACAGGAACTCATGTCTGAAGAGGAGAAAACCC
>NW_027854610.1:0-259 GCF_054177405.1 Leptonychotes weddellii
GATCACACACATGCTCACTGCTGCCTGTCACACGCACCTCATCACACACACTCATGAGTGCTCACCGCAGCCTGACACGCACCTGATCACACACACACACATACACGAGTGCTCATCGCTGCCTGTCACATGCACCTGATCACACAGATACACACACGTGCTCACCGCTGCCTGTCACATCACCTGATCACACGTACACATGCTCACTGCTGCCCATCACGTGCACCTGATCACACACGTACACACACGTGCTCACCGC
>NW_027854611.1:0-259 GCF_054177405.1 Leptonychotes weddellii
GAGGGCACGTTCTGCATGGAGCACTGGGTGTTATGCACGAACAATGAATCATGGAACACGTCATCTAGAACTAATGATGTAATGTATGGGGATTAACATAAGAATAAAAAAATAAATAAATAAATAAATAAAATATATATTGGTATGCCAAAGTGGCACATTTTGGGGCAGCCTGCTCTTGACCTCTATGATAACTAAGCCACAGCAATAGTGACATGAATAGCCATACCTCCATGAACTTTAATAGAATCATTATCAC
>NW_027854612.1:0-259 GCF_054177405.1 Leptonychotes weddellii
TTATCAGATTAGGGGAGTTCCTTTGAGTTCTCTTTGCTGATATGTTTATTATAAATAAGTTATATAATATATAATATTATATATAATATATATAAATGTAATAAATAATTGTTTTTCAAATAATTTTTTCTTCATCTGTTATGGCAATTGTATCATTTTTCTCATATATTTTGTCAATGTGGTCAATTACATTGATTCAATTTTCAAATGTAAAACAAAATTTGCCTTCTTGGGATAAATCTCACTTGGCAATGATGTG
>NW_027854613.1:0-259 GCF_054177405.1 Leptonychotes weddellii
TGAGAGGGGGGAGGGCCAGAGGGAGAAGCAGACTCCCTGCTGAGCAGGGAGCCCGATGCGGGACTCGATCCAGGGACTCCAGGATCATGACCTGAGCCGAAGGCAGTCTCTTAACCAACTGAGCCACCCAGGCGCCCAAACAACCTACTCTTAAATGACTAATGGGTGAAAGAAGAAATCAAAAGGGAAATAAAAAAAATACCTTGAGACAAACAAATATGGAAGGACAACATACCAAAACTTATGGGATGCTGGAGAG
>NW_027854614.1:0-259 GCF_054177405.1 Leptonychotes weddellii
CTGGGTGGCTCAGTTGGTTAAGCGACTGCCTTCGGCTCAGGTCATGATCCTGGAGTCCCGGGATCGAGTCCCGCATCGGGCTCCCTGCTCGGCAGGGAGTCTGCTTCTCCCTCTGACCCTCCTCCCTCTCATGCTCTCTGTCTCTCATTCTCTCTGTCTCAAATAAATAAATAAAATCTTTAAAAATATATATATATATATATATATATATAAAATAAATAAAATAACATCTTTAAAAAATGGATCATGGACTTTATGT
>NW_027854615.1:0-1990 GCF_054177405.1 Leptonychotes weddellii
TCCCTGCTTTGTCGAAGATTAGTTGACCATAGAGTTGAGGGTCCATTTCTGGGCTCTCTATTCTGTTCCATTGATCTATGAGTTTGTTTTTGTGCCAGTACCATACTGTCTTGATGATGACAGCTTTGTAATAGAGCTTGAAGGCCGGGATTGTGATGCCACCAGGTTTGCTTTTCCTTTTCAACATTCCTCTGGCTATGCGGGGTCTTTTCTGGTTCCATACAAATTTTAGGATTATTTGTACCATTTCTTTGAAAAAAGTGGATGGTATTTTGATAGGGATTGCATTAAATGTGTAGATTGCTCGAGGTAGCATAGACATCTTCACAATATTTGTTCTTCCAATCCATGAGCATGGAACGTTTTTCCATTTCTTTGTGTCTTCCTCAATTTCTTTCATGAGTATTCTATAGTTTTCTGAGTACAGATCCTTTGCCTCTTTGGTTAGACTTATTCCTAGGTATCTTATGGTTTTGTGTGAATTGTAAATGGGATCGACTCCTTAATTTCTCTTTCTTCTGTCTTGTTGGTGTATAGAAATGCAACGGATTTCTGTGCATTGATTTTATATCCTGACTTTACTGAATTCCTGTATGAGTTCTAGCAGTTTGGGGGTGGAGTCTTTTGGGTTTTCCACATAAAGTATCATATCATCTGCAAAGAGTGAGATTTTCACTTCTTTGTCAATTTGGATGGCTTTTATTTCTTATTGTTGTCTGATTGCTGAGGCTAGGACTTCTAGTACTATGTTGAGTAGCAGTAGTGATAATGGACATCCCTGCCATGTTCCTGACCTTACGGGGAAAAGCTCTCAGTTTTTCCCCATTGAGTATGATATTCACTGTAGGATATTCATGTTGGATTTTATGATATTGAGGTACGTACCCTCTATCCCTACACTGTGAAGAGTTTTGATCAAGAAAGGATGCTGTACTTTGTCAAATGCTTTTTCTGCATCTATTGAGAGGATCCTATGGTTCTTGTTCTTGCTTTTATTAATGTATTTTTACACATTGATTTGCGGATGTTGAACCAACCTTGCAGCGCAGGAATAAATCCCTCTTGGTTGTGGTGAATAACTCTTTAATGTACTGTTGGATCTATTGGCTAGTATTTTGGTGAGAATTTTTGCATCCATGTTCATCAGGGATATTGGTCTGTAGTTCTCCTTTTCGATGGGGTCTTGTCTGTTTTGGGGATCAAGGTAATGGTGGCCTCATAAAATGAGTTTGGAAGTTTTCCTTCCATTTCTATTTTTTGGAACAGTTTCAGAAGAATAGGTATTAATTCTTCTTTACATGTTTGGTAGAAATCCCCTGGGAAGCCATCTTGCCCTGGGCTCTTGTTTCTTGGGAGATTTTTGATGACTGCTTCAATTTCCTTACAGGTTATGGGTCTGTTCAGGTTTTCTATTTATTCCTGGTGCAGTTTTGGTAGTTTATACATCTCTAGGAATGCATCCATTTCTTCCAGATTGTCTAATTTGCTGGCATATAGTTGCTCAGAATATATTCTTATAATTGTTTGTATTTCTAAAGTGTTGGTTGTGATCTCTCCTCTTTCATTCATGATTTTATTTATTTGGGTCATTTTTCTTTTCTTTTTGATAAGTCTGGCCAGGGGTTTAATCAATCTTATTAGATTGGTATTATCTTATTAAAGAACCAGCTCCTAGTTTTGTTTATCTGTTCTACTGTTCTTTTGGTTTCTATTTCATTGATTTCTCTCTGATCTTCATTATTTCTCTTCTCCTGCTGTGTTTAGGCTTTATTTGCTATTCTTTCTCCAGCTCCTTTAGGTGTAGCATTAGGTTGCGTATGTGAGACCTTTCTTGTTTCTTGTGGAAGGCTTGTATTGCTATATACTTTCCTCTTAGGACCACCTTTGCTGCATCCCAAAAATTTTGAACAGTTGTGTTTTCATTTTCATTTGTTTCCATGAATTTTTAAAAATTTTTCTCTAATTTCCTGGTTGACCCATTCATTCTTCA
>NW_027854616.1:0-259 GCF_054177405.1 Leptonychotes weddellii
GAAAGATCTGGCAGATGATGGCCAAGGTTCCTTGGGATGATTGGAAGAGATGGCTGAGGACATCTAAGATGGAGACAAGGTGACGGTGAGGCTGGGGCTGCTCTCTGTTGCGCGTTCTAGGGCTTCACCAGAATCTTGTGGTCAGCTCTTATGGTGTCTGGGGTGTTTCAGAGTCTTCTGCTAGAAAATGTCTGGGGCAGATGTCATTTGTGGTTCGCTGTGCCTGGCAAGGAGACCCTTAGGGCTGGGGTTTTCACAA
>NW_027854617.1:0-259 GCF_054177405.1 Leptonychotes weddellii
AAACCATATGATAATTGACTATCTCTGCTTGACTTATTTCACTTAACATAATCTCCTCTAGTCCCAGCCATGTTGATATAAAAGTTGGGTATTCATCCTTTCTGATGGCTGAGTAATATTCCATTGTATATATGGACCACATCTTCTTTATCCACTCATCTGTTGAAGGACATCTCTGCCCTTTCCACAGTTTGGCTATCGTGGACATTGCTGCTATGAACATTGGAGTACATATGGCTCTTCTTTTCACTACATCTGT
>NW_027854618.1:0-259 GCF_054177405.1 Leptonychotes weddellii
TTGAACCAGGTGCTCCTGAGGCCATATGGTTCAGAGGTCAAGGCCAAGGCTCTGGTCTCCGCCTGCTGGGGCCCCAGCCAGGCTCCCCTCTATGCTGGGTGATGTACAAACTGATTGATGGCCCTGACTCCTTCCTAGGACTGTTGAGAGGCAAAAATGTGTTAATGAGTGTCGTTTTCACACTTGAGTCACTGCTGTAATTACTTACATCTGAGCCAATAAAGGCAAACTGCAGCTAAGTAGGCAGAAGTACAAGGGC
>NW_027854619.1:0-259 GCF_054177405.1 Leptonychotes weddellii
CTTCTCTACAGCATAGATGATATTTGCAAAACTCTTTGGAAAGAACACTGGGTTTAATTTCAGGCAATCCTCTTTGATGGGATTTTAACAAAAAAGCTTTTGCAGAGTACTCTATCTCATTTCATGAAAACAACTCATGCCATGTAGCTGTTTAGATAATTTGGTATTTTCTGGATTTTAGGTTTTTCTTTTTTTTTTTATTCTTATGTTAATCCCCATGCATTACATCATTAGTTCTAGATGAAGTGTTCCATGATTC
>NW_027854620.1:0-259 GCF_054177405.1 Leptonychotes weddellii
CATTTGAGTTCTTCTTTGCCAATTTGAATACCTTTCATTTCTTTTTGTTGTCTGATTCCTGTTGCAATGTTGAACAATAGTGGTGAAAGTGGGCATCATTGTTGTGTTCCTAATCTTAAGGGAAAGGCTCTCAGCTTTTCCCCATTGAGGATGATATTTGCTGTGGATTTTTCATAGATGGATTTTATGAACTTGAGGAGTGTTCCCTCTATCCCTATACTCTGAAGAGTGTTAATCAGGAAAGGATGTTGTATTTTGT
>NW_027854621.1:0-259 GCF_054177405.1 Leptonychotes weddellii
ACATGGCACAAAATCTATTTCCTTCCAGTCTGTAAAACAGTAATGAGAAACACCAGGCTGGGTAGAAAAACGAAGATTTAAAAGGTCACGGATGTCTCTACCTTTCCTTTCTTCACTAGGGCCAAAGCTACTGATACCTGTCCGGCCTAGAATTCCCTAGAAGGCAAAAAGGACAAAGATGTGGGTTTGCACAGGGTCTCTGAGGCAAGGGCATGTGTAGACGGCACCCACGTTTGCCCGTCTGTGGATCAGTTTCAGT
>NW_027854622.1:0-259 GCF_054177405.1 Leptonychotes weddellii
CCCCATGAGGGCAGTGAGGCAGAGAGCTGCATCTTTGGTGACGGGAGCCCACAGTCCCCTTCAAGGGCTGGCTGTGGGCAGGCAGCCTCCCCGGGCTTCAGGGTTCTCACAACCCTGAGGGGTTTGACGAGGACACTTCCAAGACCCCTTGATGATACTTTAAAATAAAGCTTATTGATGGATTTTGAAATGTGAGTCATAGTTTATGACAGGTCCCAAGCCAAGAGACATATCAACTGTAGCAAGCTATTTTCTGAAG
>NW_027854623.1:0-259 GCF_054177405.1 Leptonychotes weddellii
TGGTGTTTTGCTAGGGCCCCTGAGCTGCCCAAGGCGCCAACAGAAGTGCAAGTTTGCTGAGTGGAAGCAGCGGCTCTGTGCACGCGGGTCCTGGAGAGGTGGGATCACTCCGTGCAGACGCGTGAGGCTCCAAGCTCCGGACCGCCAGGCAGGACGGCTTCAACGTCTCCATCAGGAAGATCGAGGAATGACCTTGCACTGGGTTCCTGCTCCAGACTGCGGGGCGGGGGGGGGGGGTCCCCGGCGGCAACCCCCCCCC
>NW_027854624.1:0-259 GCF_054177405.1 Leptonychotes weddellii
ACTCAGCCATCAGAAAGGATGAATACCCAACTTTTACATCAACATGGATGGGACTGGAGCAGATTATGCTAAGTGAAATAAGTCAAGCAGAGAAAGTCAATTATCATATGGTTTCACTTACTTGTGGAACATAAGGAATAGTATGGACGACATTAGGAGAAGGAAGGGAAAAATGAAGGTGGGGAAATTGGAGGGTGAGATGAACCATGAGAGACTATGGATTCCGAGAAACAAACTGAGGGTTTTAGAGGGGAGGGGG
>NW_027854625.1:0-259 GCF_054177405.1 Leptonychotes weddellii
AATTCCATTTATATGACATTCTCAAATAGAAAAGACTATATAGTAACAGAGAACAGAGCAATGGCTACCAGGAGTTACAGATTTGGAGAAGACATGACAACAAAGGAATAGCATGATGGAGCTTTTTGGAGTGATGTAACTATTCTGTATCCTGATCTATACTTTGCTTAAAATCATACAGTCGAACACCAAAAAAATAGTCAAATTTATGGTATGTTAATTTGAAAAATGAAGTTAAAATATCAGCAAAGTTAATGAG
>NW_027854626.1:0-1990 GCF_054177405.1 Leptonychotes weddellii
AGAACATTCCATCCCAAAGCAACAGAATACACATTCTTCTCTACTGCCCATGGAACATTCTCCAGAATCGATCACATCCTAGGTCATAAATCAGGTCTCAACCGGTACCAAAAGACTGGGATCATTCCCTGCCTATTTTCAGACCACAATGCTTTGAAACTAGAACTCAATCACAAGAGGAAAGTCGGAAAGAACTCAAATACATGGAGGCTAAAGAGCATCCAACTAAAGAATGAATGGGTCAACCAGGAAATTAAAGAGGAATTAAAAAAACTCATGGAAACAAATGAAAATGAAAGCACAACTGTTCAAAATCTTTGGGATGCAGCAAAGGCAGTCCTAAGAGGAAAGTATATAGCAATACAAGCCTTTCTCAAGAAACAAGAAAGGTCTCAAATACACAACCTAATCCTACACCTAAAGGAGCTGGAGAAAGAACAGCAAATAAAGCCTAAACCCAGGAGGAAAAGAGAAATAATAAAGATGAGAGCAGAAATCAATGAAACAGAAACCAAAAAACAGTAGAAGAGATCAATGAAACTAGGAGCTGGTTCTTTGAAAGAATTAATAAGATTGATAAACCCCTGGCCAGACTTATCAAAAAGAAAAGAGAAATGACCCAGATAATTAAAATCATGAATGAAAGAGGAGAGATCCCAGCCAACACCAAAGAAATACAATTATAAGAACATATCATGAGCAACTATATACCAGCAAATTAGATAATCTGGAAGAAATGGATGCATTCCTAGAGATGTATCAACTACCAAAACTGAACCAGGAAGAAATAGAAAACCTGAACAGACCTATAACCACTAAGGAAATTGAAGCAGTCATCAAAAATCTCCCAACAAACAAGAGCCGAGGGCCAGATGGCTCCCAGGGGAATTCTACCAAACATTTAAAGAAGAATTAATACCTATTCTTCTGAAACTGTTCCAAAAAATAGAAATGGAAGGAAAACTTCCGAACTCTTTCTATGAGGCCAGCATTACCTTGATCCCAAAACCACAAAGAAGAATTACAGACCAATATCCCTGATGAACATGGATGCAAAAATTCTCACCAAAATACTAGCCAATGAGATCCAACAGTACATTAAAAGGATTATTCACCACGACCAAATGGGATTTATTCCTGGGCTGCAAGGTTGGTTCAACATCCACAAATCAATCAATATGATACAATACATTAATAGAAGAAAGAACAAGAACCATATGATCCTCTCAATAGATGCAGAAAAAGCATTTGACAAAGTACAGCATCCTTTCTTGATTAAAACTCTTCAGAGTATAGGGATAGAGGGTACATACCTCAATATCACAAAAGCCAGCTATGAAAAACCCAGAGCAAATATCATTCTCAATGGGGAAAAACTGAAAGCTTTCCCCCTAAGTCAGGAACACGGCAGGGATGTCCACTATCACCACTGCTATTCAACATGGTGTTAGAAGTCCTAGCCACAGGAATCAGATAACAAAAAGAAATAAAAGGCATCTGAATTGGCAAAGAAGAAGTCAAACTCTCACTCTGCAGATGATATGATACTTTGTGAGGAAAACCCAAGACTCCACCCCAAAACTGCTAGAACTCATACAGGAATTCAGTAAAGTGGCAGGATATAAAATCAATACACAGAAATCAGTTGCATTTCTATACACCAACAACAAGACAGAAGAAAGAGAAATTAAGGAGTCAATCCCATTTACAATTGCACCCAAAACAATGAGATACCTAGGAATAAATCTAACCAAAGAGGCAAAGAATCTGTACTCAGAAAACTATAAAATACTCATGAAAGAAATTGAGGAAGACACAAAGATATGGAAAAACGTTCCATGCTCATGGATTGGAAGAACACATATTGTGAAGATGTCAATGCTACCTAGAGCAATCTACACATTCAATGCAATCCCTATCAAAATACCATCAACTTTTTTCAAAGAAATGGAACAAATAATCCTAAAATTTGTATGGAACCAGAAAAGAC
>NW_027854627.1:0-259 GCF_054177405.1 Leptonychotes weddellii
TAAAATTTAATTATAATTATCAGCAAAAGCCTAACATATACAGTCATTAACAGAATTCAGTTTAAGAAAGCTACTTTCTAAGCTGTACACACATCTTTCCTTTTTGCAAGAGTTTGATTATATAGTAGGAGAAGGGAACAGGGAGGTAAGGTGAAGCTGAGCTTTTATTATTTATTTATTTATTTATTTAATTATTATTATTTTTTAAAGATTTTATTTATTTGAGACAGAGAGAATGAGAGAGAGCACATGAGAGGGG
>NW_027854628.1:0-259 GCF_054177405.1 Leptonychotes weddellii
CATGCCTTCCTTAATACCCATCACCAGGCTGCCCCATTCCTCCACCCCCCCTCCCCTCTGAAACCCTCAGATTGTTTCCCAGAGTCCATAGTCTCTCATGGTTTTCTCCCCCTCTGATTTCTCCCCCTTCAGTTTTCCTTCCTTTCTCCGAATGTCCTCCATGCTATTCCTTATGTTCCACAAATAAGTGAAGCCGTATGATAATTGTCTTTCTCTGCTTGACTTATTTTAGTTAGCATAATCCCCTCCAGTTCCATCC
>NW_027854629.1:0-259 GCF_054177405.1 Leptonychotes weddellii
ATGATATATCCAGGGTGCTAAAAGAGAGAAATATGCAGCCAATACTTTATCCAGCTAGGCTGTCATCCAAAATAGGAGTCATAAAAAGCTTCCAGGACAAACAGAAACTAAAAGAATTTGTGATCACCAAACCAGCCCTACAAGAAATATTAAAAGGGATCCTCTAAGCAAAGCAAGGAACAGAGACAATATACAGTAACAGTCACTTTACAGGTAATACAATGGTACTAAATTTATATCTTTCAATAGTTACTCTGAA
>NW_027854630.1:0-259 GCF_054177405.1 Leptonychotes weddellii
ACCCACCCCATGTCCCAGTGAGTCACACTGGCTGCACCCTCTGGACTCTGAGGCTTGGGTCCACAGGTCCTGACCCGGTGCCAGCCTCCCCCATCCTACTGAGAGGCGGGCCCATCTCAGCTCAAACCCCAGGATGCTTTATGCCTCAGCCTGCCCAAGCAAGAGGGCACCAGGCACCAGGCGGCTTGTCTGGCGCCCATTCCGGGGGGGATAGAGGCAGCTCTGCCTAAAGAGAGTGCTGGGGCTGACGAGGAGCCAG
>NW_027854631.1:0-259 GCF_054177405.1 Leptonychotes weddellii
AGCTCAGGTGTGCAGTGAGCAGTGGGGATGGCCCCTGCTGCACGCACACTTCTCTGTGAACCCAGGCTGGTGTGTCTGCTCTGAGCCCAGGAGAGTGACACGGCTCCCAGGGCCGCAGAGGGGAGTGACACAGCCTGAAACATGCACCGTGCCTGGCCCAGAGCCTGGCGTATGAAGGTCCCGGGTAGACGGGGCTCCCTCCTGCCCACCCCTCCCGGGGTCCAGACACCCCAGCCCAGGAACGTGGGCCCCGCAGTCA
>NW_027854632.1:0-259 GCF_054177405.1 Leptonychotes weddellii
ATTCCTCCCCTCCCGCTACCTTCTTCTTCTTCTTTTTTTTTTTTCTTAACATATCTTGCCTTATTTGTCTCAGAGGTACAGATCTGAGATTCAACAGTCCTGCACAATTCACAGCGCTTAACAGAGCACATACTGTCCCCAGTGTCTATTTGTTAATGATTTGTAAGATATTCTCCTTCTGGGCTGCTGCTAACTCTTCTGTAATTAGGTGTTAATATTTTAGATAAAAAATAAAGTTCAGGCGGGGGTTGGGGTGAGT
>NW_027854633.1:0-259 GCF_054177405.1 Leptonychotes weddellii
GACTGCCTTCAGCTCAGGTCATGATCCCGGAGTCCCGGGATCAAGTCCTACTCGGGCTCCCTGCTCAGCTGGGAGTCTGCTTCTCCCTCTGACCCTACCCCCTCTTGGGCTCTCTCTCTCTCTCTCTCACTCTCTCTCTCAAATAAGTAAATAAAATCTTTAAAATAAAATAAATTCTTACATAGCCCTCCACACAGCTTATCAAAAGAAGTAGACACCAAAACTAACAACAACTGTTTTTACAATAAGTAAAAGAACA
>NW_027854634.1:0-259 GCF_054177405.1 Leptonychotes weddellii
GGCGGAGAGTGAAAATGGTGGCCTCCCAATCTCTGCCCCGGAGGAGGAGCCGAGAACTCGGGGCTCCGCTCCTCAGTATGCCCCCAGAGAGAAGCCGTCAGTCACTCCCGTCTCCCCGGTCTCCAGCCGCACTCCGTGCTCACCCGGCCTGTGACCCCGCGTTTCTATCTCTGGCTCACGACCCCGTGTGGAGTCTCCAAACCCAGCAGATCCCTGCACTGTGCTCCCACGCCACTCCTCCCGGGGCAGGAAGGGGAGT
>NW_027854635.1:0-259 GCF_054177405.1 Leptonychotes weddellii
GTGAGGAAAGCTGAGATGGGCCAAAAGCTAGGCCACACAACAAACAGTGGGCCGGGGCGAGAATGCAAAGGAAAAGTTGTTGGAGGAAATTCAAAGTGCCTTGCGGTGAACACGCGAATGATAAGAGAGCAGAACAGCCTCACTGCGGACGCGCCGAAGGTCTGAGGGGTCGGCCTAGAAGAGCAAACGAGCCACGACGTTCCGTTAAGCCAAAGCCTGACCCTGAGCCAGGCGCTGACTCGCTTCGGTTGGGCGAAGG
>NW_027854636.1:0-259 GCF_054177405.1 Leptonychotes weddellii
AAACTATCAAAAAAATACTAGAATCTATAAGTGAAACTTTTAAGGATATGATTTTTTTTTAAAAAATGATATGATTATAAAAGGTCAATGTAAAAATCAAATGTGTTTCTATATACTGTCAAAGAAACACTTGAAAAATATTATTTTACATGAAAATTTTCCAAAATAACTCAGGAATAAATTGAAGAAAGATTTGTAAGATATCTACATTGAAAAAGTAAAATACTACTTGTCAATTCAGAAATTGACAAGATATCCC
>NW_027854637.1:0-1990 GCF_054177405.1 Leptonychotes weddellii
CCAGACTATGTGCATACTATTACTAGGAGATATCTGAACCCCCTGCTCGGCTGCACATCTGTGAAGTCTACCTCTAGATCTTCGAAGGGGGTTGCTCCCATCCTCTGGACACCTGGCGGGAGCCGTGGTGCAGACCGAGCATTATTTTTAGCACATGTTATGTATCGTTCACTCGTTGCTCGGCATAGTGCAGGCAGCTGACTGAGGTAGTGGTGCTTCTTGAGAAGGGCCTCTAATGCAGTTTTCCCCAGATGAGTGAGTTGGTGGTATTCCTTGACTGATGCCCTCCAGTTGCTGTTGGAACAAAGATGCGTCCATCTTTTCAGTCAGGGTGGCTCCCTCAGCCATGGCCCATTCCTTTTCCTTTTCAGTGTAACTGGGTGGAGGGATTTCTTCCGGGGGTGTTAGGGCCATGGTGAGGGAAGGGGCTCTGTCCATGTCCTCACTGGCTGCGGTCTTGGCTGCCTCATCTGCCAGATGATTTCCCCATGCTATGGGGTTGTTTCCTTTCTGGTGTCCCTTACAGTGCTGGATTGCTACTTCCTTTGGAAGCCAGACAGCTTCGAGGAATCTCAGTATCTCCTCCTTGTTCTTTTTTTTTTTTTTTTAAGATTTTATTTATTTATTTGAGACAGAGAGAATGAGAGAGAGAGAGAGCACATGAGAGGGGGGAGGGTCAGAGGGAGAAGCAGGCTCCCTGCTTGGCAGGGAGCCCGATGTGGGACTCGATCCAGGGACTCCAGGATCATGACCTGAGCCGAAGGCAGTCGCTTAACCAACTGAGCCACCCAGGCGCCCCTCCTCCTTGTTCTTGATAGCTTTTCCTGCTGCAGTTAGGAGGCCCCTTTCCATGTAGATGGCTCCATGTATATGTACAGTAGCGAAGGCGTACCGAAGAGTCTGTAGAGATGTTGACTCGCTTCCTTCACGGAGGGTGAGGGCTCGGACTAAGGCATATAATTCAGCCCGTTGAGCTGACCATCCAGCTGGTAATGCCTTAGCTTCTAGGACTTCAGTGGTTGTGGTTACTGCATAACCCGCTTTCCGGGCTCCCTCTCATAGGTAACTGCTGCCATTGCTGAACAGTGTGAGCTCTGGATTCTCTATGGCTTGATCCCACAGATCTGGACGGCTTGTGTAGACTTCATCAGTCACCTTGGAGCGGTCATGATCTGATTCCCCATCTTCCATGGGGAGAAAGGTTGCTGGGTTTAATGTGCTTACTGTTTCGAGGGTGACCCGCGGGTTTTTGCAGAGGAGCCCTTGCTATTGTGCTAGCCGAGAGTTGGAAAGGAAGAGGTGTCCCTGTGCGTTCATGAGGGACACAACTGCATGAGAGACCTTGACATTAAGTTCTTGCCCCAGGGTGAGCTTGTCCGCCTCCTTGATGAGTAGGACTGTGGCTGCCAGCGCCCTGAGGCATGGTGGCCATCCTGCTGCCACAGAATCCAGCTTCTTTGACAGGTAAGCAACTGGCCGTTGCCAGGGTCCAACAGTCTGGGTGAGTACCCCGAGCGCTATTTTTTCCTTTTCATGCACAAAGAGATTGAAGGGTTTTTCTACATCTGGTAAGCCCAGGGCTGGAGCCCACCCCAGGGCAGTCTTTATCTCTGTGAAGGCAGCTTCTGCTTCCTCAGTCTAGGTAGGGGGTTCTCGATCTGGTCCCCCTAAGAGATCATAGAGGGGTCTTGCTATTGCCGAGAACCCAGGGATCCAGATGTGGCAGAATCCTGCAGCCCCCAGGAATTCTCATGGACCCCTTTTTGTCTGGGGCTGTGACAGGGAGATGATGACTTTCTTTTTCCCCGGCCCTAGTTCTCTTTTCCCTTGGGTGAGGAGGAAACCAAGGTATCGGACCTGTTGTTGGCAGATTTGTCCCTTCTTCCAAGAGGCTCATTATCCCGAGTCTGACAGGCTGTAGGAGGGCCTTTGTGCCTTTTGTGCAGTCTTCTTGTGTGTCACTGGTGAGGAGGAGGTCATCCACATACTG
>NW_027854638.1:0-259 GCF_054177405.1 Leptonychotes weddellii
GCAGGGAGTCTGCTTCTCCCTCTGACCCTCCCCCCTCTCATGTGCTCTCTCTCATTCTCTCTCTCTCAAATAAATAAAATCTTTAAAAAAAAAATTTCATTCTTTCTATGGCTGAATAATATTCCATTGAATATATATACACCATGACTTCTTTATCCAGTCATCTATGGATGGATGCTTGGGCTACTTCTATAATTTGGCTATTATAGATAATGCTGCTATAAACAGCATTCATGTTTTTCTATTTTTTGGGTAAATA
>NW_027854639.1:0-259 GCF_054177405.1 Leptonychotes weddellii
CAGCCACCCCATCCTTCCCACCCCCCACCATTCCAGCAACCCTCAGTTTGTTTACTGAGCTTAAGAATTCCTCATATCAGTGAGGTCATATGATACATGTCTTTCTCTGATTGACTTGTTTCGCTCAGCATAACACTCTCCAGTTCCATCTACGTCATTGCAAATGGCAAGATTTCATCCCTTTTGATGGCTGCATAGTATTCCATTGTATGTACATACCACATCTTTATCCATTCATCTGTCGATGGACATCTTGGCT
>NW_027854640.1:0-259 GCF_054177405.1 Leptonychotes weddellii
ATAATATTTTATTTCTATATTTTATATATATATACATATATGTGTGTATATATATATGTATATATATATATACATATATATGTATGTGTATATATAAAGTGTGCAGTTTGAGATCATCAATTACATTCAAATATTTGTATCTGTCACTACTGTCTATTTCCAAAGCTTTGTCATAACCTGAGCAGCAACTTTGCACTTACTAAGCAATGACACTGCATTGCTTCCTCTCTCCCCAGCTCCTGAGAGCCTCTGCTTTACC
>NW_027854641.1:0-259 GCF_054177405.1 Leptonychotes weddellii
AGCACAGTTGTGCCATAAATATCATCCAATCTAGATTTTTCCCATTCCTTGAGAGGTTACAAATAATGATATCAATTTCCTTACTCTTTTTTTTTTTAATTTTTTTAAAAGATTTTATTTATTTATTTGAGACAGAGAGAATGAGAGAGAGAGAGAGAGCACATGAGAGGGGGGAGGGTCAGAGGGAGAAGCAGACTCCCTGCCGAGCAGGGAGCCCGATGCGGGACTCGATCCAGGGACTCCAGGATCATGACCTGAG
>NW_027854642.1:0-259 GCF_054177405.1 Leptonychotes weddellii
TGCCTGTAAAGTCACTATTTTTAAGACCAGAAGATGTAGCTGACTTTCCTAACACAGAGAAATGGGCACAGAGAGGTCAACAAAATGAAGACATAGCATTTTCCTAAATAAAAGAATATGGCAAAATCACAGTGGGAGATCAAAGTGAAACAGAAATAAGTAGTATATCTGAATAAGAATTTACTTTAGTGATCATAAAGATACTCACTGAACTTCAGAAAATGGTGGAGGACATTTTTGAGACCCTTTACAGAGATAA
>NW_027854643.1:0-259 GCF_054177405.1 Leptonychotes weddellii
CATGTTTTAATCATTAAAGTATTTATTGAACATTTATTATGTGCTTCGAATAGTGTACCAAAAAAAAAAAAAAAGAATAGCATACAAAACAGTATGTTAAAAAAAAATCAGTAACTCTACTATCAACTACAGTATCATTCCTTCATTTATATCATAACATTTATATAATGCTGTTAATTCTATTCCATTTTTACCAGATAAGCAATTATATCAACAATTATTTCAAAAAGAGATAAACAGAAACAAAACTGCCTTAAAA
>NW_027854644.1:0-259 GCF_054177405.1 Leptonychotes weddellii
TTTTTTTTTTAAGATTTATTTATTTATTTTAGAGATAGAGAGAGGGCAGAGGGAGAGGGAGAGAGAGAATCCTTGAGCAGACTCCCAGCTCAGCACAGAGCCTGATATGGGGCTCGATCCCAGGACCCCAAGATCATGACCTGAGCCAAAATCAAGTCATCTGCTAAACCAACTGAGCCACCCAGATGCCCCCAAATTATATTTCTTTTAACCCACAGAATCAAGATTTTTTTGATGTAGTTTAAATTAAGATGATAGA
>NW_027854645.1:0-259 GCF_054177405.1 Leptonychotes weddellii
GGCGCCTGGGTGGCTCAGTCGGTTAAGCGTCTGCCTTCGGCTCAGGTCATGATCCCAGGATCCTGGGACCGAGCCCCGCATCAGGCTCCCTGCTCAGCAGGGACCCTGCTTCTCCCCTACCTGCCATTCCCCCTGCTTGTGCTTGCTCTCTATCTCTCTCTCTGTGTCAAATAAATAAATAAAATCTTTAAAAAAAAAATAAACCAACTAAAGCACAGTTATCAAAATATTCAAAAGATGCATTTTTGCTATAACACAC
>NW_027854646.1:0-259 GCF_054177405.1 Leptonychotes weddellii
CAATATTCACCTTAATATAATTAGATTGTTGGAAACAGTCAATTTAGCCATTTCCAGGAGTTTTTTTTTATAGTATTTGTAATTTATCTACATCACAAAAGAAAGCAGAAAAATTAGAAAAGGACTAAAAAAACAGATATAAATCGGAGGTATACCAGGAAAGCTAAGATGATGCTCTCCATCACGTTACAAGCAATTTGAGAGAGTGTAGGAAAAGTCTGAGATACTGATGAGCTAGGATTTCCCCTTTTATAGAATA
>NW_027854647.1:0-1990 GCF_054177405.1 Leptonychotes weddellii
TTTTTTTTTTTCTTAACATATATTGCATTATTTGTTTCAGAGGTACAGATCTGAGATTCAACAGTCTTGCACAATTCACAGAAGCGCTAGAGTTTTATTAAATGAGGATACAGAAAAAGCTCTCAGGAGTGAGAGGGGTCCAGACAGAGTTGCCACTGAGGGCTTTTAAGTTTCCTGGTAGCCACTGAAAGCTAACCAGGGAATTTAAATCCTTTTAACATCTCTAGTGATAGCCCCATTGAGTAAGGATTAGTGATAACACCTTTAATGGCTTAGTTCCTTTTTAATTTTTGTTGGTCACAAGCATCTGTTATAACAGGACTCCACCTCTGACACCTAGGGCAGGGTAGTCTGGTTTGTTCCCTTATCTCAGTTTCTTTACAACTCCACTTTTTTGTGATTTTTGTAAGTCTGATCCTGTAGCCCCCTACCTATCTCTCTCTACTTAGCCCCGCCTGTTCCTTACTCAGCAATATATATTATCATGAGAAATTCAGTCAAAATAAATTCACTTTAGTGGGAAAAATTGACAAAAACCTCAAAAGAGACAGAGTTTAAGGTCTACAGTTCATTAAGAATGCAGTAATATGGGGTGCCTGGGTGGCTCAGTCAGTTTAGCATCTTCCTTGGTCTCAGGTCATGATCTCAGGGGTCCTGGGATGAAGACTGCTTTTCCCGGTCCCTTCTCTCGCTCTATCTCCCTCCCCCCACATCATGCTTGCTCTCTCTCACTCACTCTTTCTCTCAAATAAATAAATAAAATCTTAAAAAAAAAAAAAAGAATGCAGTAATATTAAAGAATAAAAAGAAATATTTTATAGATATAAAACATCATTGAGGTTTTAATGACAGTTTGGAAGAATATACATCAAAGAATTTTAAAGTAAAACTATTATAGCAGTTTCAGTTAATAATTTTTTATTATTATTTTTATACAGTTTGGAAGAAATATAAAATATTTGTATCTAAATGGTAGTTAATCATAAAATATGCATGGTCAGTTCATTAATTTTTAGGATTAAAATATAAGGCAAACTACTAATTTTTATGGTTTTTATTACAACTATTTCCAAAAAATGAGCCATGTTGAAATAGCCTGTTGTCACTGCAACAGGAAGGGGAGAACAGAATACCCTTTTCTGCACACTCTTGGATATCCCAAGAATCAAGACTTTAATCATATCTTGGCAACTATTCCAAATGTAAACATTTATGGATTAGTCAGTGTGAAGCAGGTAAGTTTCGTTTGGACAATTTTATATATTTGTATATTCTCTCTCATTTGCACACTGCTTCTTTTCCATTTTTAACAAAAAAACACCTATCTTTGGGAGGGGAGTGCGTCTTTTCTGGGGCTTAGATTCCTGCAGTAATAATCTCAGACTAAAACTCTATATTCTTTGATATTATTGGTATAATAAGGATATTGCATTTTCATCATTAGGGTATTTTTAATTATAATACTTTGTTGCTAGATCTCATCCTCATATGCTTATTTGTTAAAATTATATAGATCTGGATGATGAGACAATTATATATAAACAGGATTATTATTTTAAAGATCAAGTTTTTGAAGTATTACAAATGCTTAGCCGTGTTCTTTACTTTGGATCTGTTGATTTAGCCTTCCTATTCTATTTGTTTGTTGTAACTTCACATAAACATTATGACTATGTACATGGTTCTCACTGGTTGAATTTTTAGGGTTTGTGTTTTGAGGGTTTAGCTTATACTGGTAAGTGCCCTGACATGACCTTTGGTATATCAGTTACCTGATCTCTTTCTGGGTAAACGTGTCTTCTATTTTGACTTCTGTGAATTGGTACAAAGGAGAAAACTGGAAAAAATAATTTACCATTTCTTTTTTTTTTTTAATTTTATTATGTTATGTTAGTCACCATACAATACATCATTAGTTTTTGATGTAGTGATCCACGATCCATTGTTTTCGTATAACACCCAGTGCTCCATGCAGTACGTGCCCTCCTTA
>NW_027854648.1:0-259 GCF_054177405.1 Leptonychotes weddellii
TCCTTAATGATTTGAATTACTCTCCAAGGAAGCCCAGTAATGGAAAGAAATTTTGAGAGATCATCAGGGCATGTACAGGTGGCTCCTCGATCATCAAAGTAACCTTGAACAAGCCATTATGGCCTCTGGACTTCTGTTTTCTCCTATCTAGAGAGTCAGACTGAAAGTACTCCAAAGTCACTTCTTTTTTTTTTTTTTTTATTCTTATGTTAATCCCCATACATTACATCATTAGTTCTAGATGAAGTGTTCCATGATT
>NW_027854649.1:0-259 GCF_054177405.1 Leptonychotes weddellii
CTAGAACTAAGGATGTAATGTATGGGGATTAACATAAGAATAAAAAAAAAAAAAAAAAAGAAAGAAAGCATCTAAGCACCCAGGGAGTTCATTCCAAAGTCCAAAGTTTTACATTATCTAAAGATCTTGAAATTATCTTCAAGTTGACAAACTACAAAATACAATGTTGAAATAAATACAAGTTCATCATCATGATTCATGTTAGTTAAAAGTATACATTTTTATTCTACTTGGATATGTTCTTAAACTGATACAGATT
>NW_027854650.1:0-259 GCF_054177405.1 Leptonychotes weddellii
AAATAAAGATAATAGTGTAACACTAGCTTCCATTTGTATATCATTATACAGTTCATAAAAGATTTTTATACACATGTGGTCATTTGACCTATTTAATAACCATATGAAGAGAAGAGCTAATTATTATTTCCATTTTATGGTTGAGAATACTAAGGCTCAATGAGACAAATGAGTTATCTAAAATATTTTTTCTAACTCTGCCACATTCTCATTTAAATAAACCAGGTTTCAAATGTTTGGTTAGGTTTTGTAAAGTCCT
>NW_027854651.1:0-259 GCF_054177405.1 Leptonychotes weddellii
TGCGTCCTTTGGGCTTCTAAAACTCAAAATAGATCCATCAAATAAATTTTAAGTAGATTAGGTCACTGCTCCCAAGACCCTGATTTTACTGCTTTCCTTCTTTTCTTTAAAAATGGTTATACCAGTTTTCAGCAAGCGTACATCTGCACCTTGGGATGCCAGGAAGACGAGGAAGCTTCTGCCCATGGAGAGTAGGACTCTTGTTACTTTTCAAACAGGAAATGTTAAGAACTGCTCATATCTTCACAAAATCTTCAAG
>NW_027854652.1:0-259 GCF_054177405.1 Leptonychotes weddellii
CTTTTGTACCCAATATTTTATTTAACATTCCTAATAAACTAGAAGGCAGATATATTATCAAGATTAGGTTCAGCTATGAATAACAGAGTTCAATAAGATATAAATCTATTTGGGGCAGAGCAAGATGGCAGAGGAGTAGGAGACCTGGATTTCGTCTGGTCTCAGGAATTCAGCTGGATAGGGATCAAACCATTCTGAATACCTACAAACTCAACAGGAGATCAAAGAAAAGAATAGCAACAACTCTCTGAACAGAAAA
>NW_027854653.1:0-259 GCF_054177405.1 Leptonychotes weddellii
GGAGGCTCCACATCTGAGTAGGTAACATATGAAAGTTAGTCTACTGTCAATCAGAAATCAAAGGCTGCAAGATGGGTGATGGGGATTCAGGAAGACACCTGTTATGATGAGCACTGTGTATTCTATGTAAGTGATGAATCACTGAATTCTACTCCAGAAACCAATATTGCACTGTATGTTAACTACCTAAAATTTATTTATTTTTTTTTGTTTTTTGTTTTTTGTTTTTTTGGGTTTTTTTTATTCTTATGTTAATCCC
>NW_027854654.1:0-259 GCF_054177405.1 Leptonychotes weddellii
CCATCTTGCAAGTATGTTTAATGCAAAGGCATACAGATAAAAATACAAGGAAGATGAAAATTTAAAAGCAGCAAATGTTTTTATGAACAGTGTCTTTATGCATATGAAATTATATAGACATATATATAACATATAATTTACATACTGCCAGAGAAAGACCAGGCACACACAAGAGAAAGAGAAAACACCATCCAGAGACAATAGAGTTCTTCATACTCTTCAGAAAGAAACAAACACATTAGATACAGTATTTTTTTTT
>NW_027854655.1:0-259 GCF_054177405.1 Leptonychotes weddellii
GTGGTATGACAGAGATGACATTATCAATGGCAACGCGAATGCTGGTGGTGGAAATGGCAGATGGGGCTGATGGTGATGACATATTCATGATAGCAAAGAAGGCAGCTGTGAAGATGATGTTGTTGACGTAAATGATATGTTTTCGTTTCATTGAGATGTAATTGACAAATGGTGCACATTTACAATGTACGTGACAATTTGATATATACATATATCGCGATATGATCACCACAATAAGGTTAGCTAACACATCCATCAT
>NW_027854656.1:0-259 GCF_054177405.1 Leptonychotes weddellii
TTCTAGAGGGGAGGAGGGTGGGGGGATGGGTTAGCATGGTGATGGGTATTAAAGAGGGCTCGTTCTGCATGGAGCACTGGGTGTTATGCACAAACAATGAATCATGGAACACTACATCAAAAACTAATGATGTAATGTATGGTGATTAACATAGCAATAAAAAAATTAAAAAAAATAGAACTACAAAAAAAAATAAAAAAAATAAAACAGCTATTCTCTAATGCAATATGTGTATTCTCCCCAGAGTCTTTACTATTAT
>NW_027854657.1:0-259 GCF_054177405.1 Leptonychotes weddellii
GAAGCCCAGATAACCATATGCTCGCCTGGGCGCAGGATGGCAAACGTGCAGGAGAGATGACAGGTGAAGCTGTGAGCTCGTGTGTACGCGAAGATGTTCACGGAGGGGCGCCTGGGTGGCTCAGTCGTTAAGCGTCTGCCTTCGGCTCGGGTCATGATCCTGGAGTCCCTGGATCGAGTCCCGCATCGGGCTCCCTGCTTGGCAGGGAGTCTGGTTCTCCCTCTCCCTCTGCCTGCCCCTTTCCCTCCCCACCCATGCT
>NW_027854658.1:0-13280 GCF_054177405.1 Leptonychotes weddellii
TTTGTGGAACATAAGGAATAACATGGAGGACATTAGGAGAAGGAAGGGAAAAATGGGGGGGGTATTGGAGGGAGAGATGAACCATGAGAGACTATGGACCTGAGAAACAAACAGGGTTTTAGAAGGGGAGGCAGGAGGGGGGATTAGTTAGCCCGGTGATGGGTATTAAGGAGGGCATGTACTGCATGGGGCACTGTGTGTTATAAGAAAACAATGGATCGTGGATCACTACATCAAAAACTAATGATGTATTGTATGGTGACTAACGTAACATAATAAAATTTAAAAAATAAAAAAATTAAAAAATTAAAAAAAAAGAATGATATAGTGTCCTTCTGTGTCTCTAACTACAGTCTTTAGAGTAAAATGTAATTTGCCTTATATAAGAATTGCTACCTGAGCTTTTTTTTGAGGTCCATTGGCATGGAAGATGGATCTCCATCTCTTCACTCTCGGTCTGGATGTATCTTTAGGTTCAAAATGAGTCTCTTGTAGACACATTTTTTTTAATCCAATCTGCAACCCTGTGCCGTTTTATGGGAACATTTAGGCCATTCACATTGAGAGTGAAGATATGTATTAATTGTCATCATGTTGCCTGTGAAGATCTTGTTTTTATAGATTGTCCCTGTAAATTTCTTTTCTCTATCACTCTTGGGGTCTTTCTCCTTTTATAGAACCCCCCTTAATATCGCAGGGCTGGCTTAGTGGTCACATATTCTTTCAGCTTCTGCCGGTCTCGGAAGCTCTGCATCTTTCCATCTATTCTAAATGAAAGCCTTGCTGGATAAAGTATTCTTGGCTGCATGTTCTTCTCATTTAGTACACTGAATATGTCTTGTCAGGCCTTTCTGGCTTGCCAGGTCTCTGTGGATAGGTCTGACGTTATTCTAATATTCCTCCCTCTGTACGTAAGGAATCTCTTCCCCCAACTGCTCTTAAGATGGTTTCCTTGGTTCTAAGATTTGCGAGTTTTACTATTACATGCCAGGGTGTTGGTCTGTTTTCCTTGATCTTGGGAGGGGTCCTCTCTGCCTCTATGACACAAATGTTTGTTTCATTCCCCAGATTAGGGAAGTTCTCAACTACGATTTGCTCAAATATATCTTCTGGTCCTCTCTCTCTCTCCACCCCCTCCGGGCTTCCAATAATTCTGACATGGGAACGTTTCATGGTGTCACTTATTTCTGTGATTCTATTTTCATGGATTCTGAGTTGTTTTTCCCTGGCCTCCTCTTTTCCCTTTTTTTCTATTAATTGGTCTTCTAGGTCACTAATTCATTCTTCTGCCTCACTTACCCTAGCTGTTAGATTATCTAGATTAGATTGGCTCTCATTGATAGCATTTTTAAGTTCTGCCAGTTCAGCTTTCATTTCTGCCCTTAGAGACTCTATGTTGCCATTAATTGATTTCTCCATTCTAGCTATTGCCTTCACAATTGCTAGCCTGAATTCAGTCTCCAACATCTTGGTCATATCTGAATCCATTTGTAAATCTGTGGCATAAGTCATAGTCTCTGAGTCTTTCCTAGTTTGGGGGTTCCTCCTCCTAGTCATTCTGTTGAGGGGTGGTTGAGGGAATGTATAGAGTCCAAATTATTGACCACAACCCAAGCTAGGTGCACCTGTTTTCTAGGGCCCTTAAGGTTGCTGGCCTCTTGTTTTCCCAGCCTGTCTTCTGGGGGAGGGGCCTGTCCCGCTGTTACTCAGGCAATCCTGTTTGGGCAGAGTTGCCCTGCCCCCTCTGGTGGGGGATGGGCTCAGTGAAAACCGGTGTTTCGAGGCTTTTGTTCTCTGGCAGCTTTCTGCATCTCTTCCAACAGTCAGAGCAAAAGAGACCGTTTCCAACCCTCTGCCTCAGAGCAGAGATAGCAGTCTGTTCTTCAGTGAGTTCTCCAGGCCACAGTCTCTCTGTTTCTATCTGTGCTGCTATAAACTGCAGCATCCTGGGTTGTGCACCCCTCAGCAGCACTCCAGTCCTCACCCCCAGGTCGGGGCACGACTCTGCCCTTTGTGCTTCTAAAACTGCCAGCCACCCCCAGTTCGCACACGCAGCCCCACCACTCTGGGTTTCCGTCTGGGGAGCTGCCCTAAAGTCCTTTCCCCACCACTACCAGTCTGCGAGTCTGTGCCCCGTCCCCAGCGTGGGAGGCTATTGCTCACCGGCAGTGTAGGATCCCGATGGCTGTCTCCCTCCCCCTTCCATTTATCCTCCAATATCTTCCCGCAGAATCATGGCTCCCCACTTCATACCTTGAAACCAACCACCTGTGATATTTTGTTTGTAGAGATCCAGATCTATCTTCTTATATCTCAGGTTGATTTTGTGGGTGTTCAGAGTGGTCTGTTAGATATCCAGCTCAATTCTGGGGACCAGTTGGAATAGGGTCCCCTACTCCTCTGCCATCTTTTCACCCCTCCCTGGTCCCTTTAATTTCTAATAGAATAATTTCTAGGCAAATTATTTCAAACATTGAGCTCCCTCTAGGGAATTAAAACTGTGATTTGCCTTGCTAATTTTATTTATTTTTTTTATTTAAATTCAATTAGCCAACATGTTGTACATCATTAGTTTCAGAAGTAGTGTTCAATAATTTATCAGTTGTGTATAACACTCAGTGCTCATCACATCATGTGCCCTACTTAATGCCTTGTTAATTTTAGAGCCCCACAAATATCTTCAAAAATTCAACTCTGCCTTAGCTACTGCTAAATATTGAGGCAGCACAGTACAAGGAGATGATTAAAATGGAATGCACTGAACATGACTGAGACTATGGAAAATGGAAATAAGAAATTTAAAGAAAAATGGATTCCAAGAGCTTATGGGCAACAACAAACAATGAAGTAGAATGGTCTTGAGGCAGCTTTTTGGTAGAGGACTTAAAGTGTAGATTGAGAATCAGATTTGATTTAATATGAAGGACAACATTTCTGTAATAATCAAGAAAATGACCTAAGCATAATGTTGGAAAAAATTATCATGGCAGTTGTACAGAGGTTGGAGTAGAATTTGGTAGAGTGAAGGCAGGGACACCAATGCTGTGATATAGGCAATTAGATGACAGGATCATGAAGTGACTAGATAGTACAGTAGAGGCAGGTTCAGTGACTCATCCCATGCAGGAAATGTCATCTAGAAAAAATGGATAAGAAGGGAGTAACTTGTTCTAGAAATGTGCTTACATTTTACAGGGCTCCTGTAAGGTTATTTGGAAAATGTCACACTTGAGAGATGCTCCTCCACAAAGAAGGCATAGTAAAATCTTGGTAAAATTTACATGAACATCTTCAGAGATCTCAGCCCTAGGAAGCAACATACTTGTAGAAGGAAGAACAAGTGATAAATCTTAGATCTGAAAGTGCTGTGAGTATAAAAGACTTAGTAAGGTCATCTGAAATGACATCATATTCACTGCAGAAGTGTTGAGGAATCAGAAAACCATGATTACATTATTGACACAGTCATAGATTGCATCAAGAAATGTCAGTTTTTCCAGATTACTAATAGAGGAAATGGGAACAAAAGCACAAAACATACCCTATAAATGACAATATACTTCCAATGGCAAAATGTCAAGACACTGAAGTTTATGAGCTTAAGGCAAGCCAAGTTTCCCATTTAATTTACTACACTTGTTGAAAAAAATGGTGGTCTGGCACATAGCATTTTAGAAAAATATATAATGTCAACTTAAATATGATTTGGGTGTTCAATGTTAGAATTACTGTAGTCTGAGAAACTTTTTTTTAAAGTTTCAACTTTCTTAATGGTGCAGAAGAAAGTGTAGATGATTTACAAGGTATCTATTTGAATTCTGGCCAGCTTTTTAGAACAAGAGTAAATAAAGCCATGTTGACATTAGTTGTGTTGTTAACACAAGCAAGGCAGAAGTGAAACAGTTCTATTGGCCTCAGCCCAGATGGGTTTTCCATTGGCCAAATTTATACAATGCATAACACATAGCAAGATAAGAATGTTTTTTATATTCTATAAAATAGTAATATGATCATATAAAACTATTTGTTTTATCAACAAGTAGAAAAATATCCACCTCATAAGTATGTTTATACAGATTTAATTTAGAATCTAAAGTGTGTGATGTAGCACATTTGAAATGAAAGGACTCCAAGTATATTAAAAAACTCAAGGTGTGAGATAGAAAAATACTATACAGTGTCTATGGAGAAACATGTAATAATCATCTTGAGAGGTATTTGAAATTGTATCAAAAATAGATATGGATAATTATCTTAAAATTCTTTAATAAAGATATAACAAATATTACATAAATACAGTATAAATATACTAACTATAAGCACACATTGGTAGAAGAGTTGTATCAGATTGTGTGGTAGATTAGCAGATGGTTCCTAAATGCCAAGGCCAGACTGACTGCATGGTCATTTGGGAACATTTTAAGAATCCAGATAACTTGGTCCTGTCCAAGATTCAGTAGATCTGGAGTACGGCATGGAAATCTGTATTTTTTTTTTAATTTTAAAAAATCTGTTCAGTTTTATGTTCAGCCATGTCTGGTAGTCACGGGACTAGAGACCTGACTGAATAAATCAATTAAAGCTCATTAGAATAGGTGGGCCTTGAGCAGCAGTTCATTCACACAGTTGTCTACTAATTATTGTTTACTGAATATTGACTATTTGCCAGGTGCTAGAAATATAAAACTAAAAAGGCAGTTGTAATAATTTACTATTAGGGCAGTTGTAATAATTTACATAAAAGAGGTATAGACCAGAGAAACATTTATATCAAACAGGATATTCAGAATCATTTCCTGGAGGAAATGAGGCTGCAACTGAAGCTTGAAAAACAGAAAAGAGAAAATGCTTTAAAGAAAAGAAAGGAAATTAATGGAACAGCAAGTATGAAGAGAGGCACAGTGGGGAAAAAAAGCTTAGAGTCAAAGATATTTATTAAAATTAATAGTTTCATAATTATTAAAAAGTTTAAATATACAAATAATTTAATAATTATTCAGGTACATTTCTCAAATGAAATCACATTTATTTTCATAATAAAGTAGTCCCCAGATTATGTTAATGCTATTTTTGTCTTTCCTATTTTGGGGGGGAATGAAAAAAATATAGTATCAAGATCTGAATCCCAGCTTCACCCATTTACTAACTATATGTCTTCAGGGAAAGACTCAATTTCTGCTTTTATAAAATGAGCTTAGTATTACTTCTTAAGGTTTCTTATTTAAGCGCAAATTGCATTCATTATTTTCCTCTCCACTGCCACCTTTGTTCCCAGTATCAGCTAATGGTGCCACATATAATCTAATTGTCCAAACCAGAAACCTTGACTTTATGGTTGACTATTACCCAGGGCAACCAATAGTCCACACAACACCCTTGTGTGATTTAGGAAAGCTCCTTCCTCCTGGCAGACATAGGCCATGCCAAGTACACAATCAGGTGAGCTGGGCTCACTTTAGTTTTCAGCATCCATTCATCTCCTAGGCTGTCACTCTTGTGTGAGGTGACACTTGTAGAACTGAGCACAGCATTCCTGTTCTTTTGCCTCAATGTCACATCCCACCACTCCCCCTACTATTTTTATTGTTTTCCAAAGTTGCTTTGAGCCTATACACTTCTTGCTATTCCCAAAGCTCTCCTACTCCCAAATACAAACCCCTGATACATGGGTAATTTTCACAGCCTCCTCATTACCTTTCCTCTTGCTTCCTCCATAACCTGCAGTGCAACCAGAATGAAACTTGTCAAAATCAAATACAATCAATCATCTATCTTTCTACTAAAAACCTGACAATGGCTTCCTATTGCCATTGGAAAAAGTAGAAGGCACTTCCATGAGTACCACTTCAAGAGTATACAAGGTCCTTCATTACTGGCTGGCTCTTTGTTTACTTCTCCAGACTCCTTTATTGCCACTCCGCATTAACTACAATGTTTGACAGCTTCATGAAATTGGTCTGGTTCCTCTGCTTCTTTGTGCATGCTGTTCCTTCTCTGAAGCCTTCAATCTCTTAACTTAGCCAACCTCTGCTTATATTTCAGGTTTCAGCTTAGGTATCTTTTTTCCTAGTAAACTTTCCCTCACCCACAAAGTAGTTTAGGGCCTTCTTTCTGTGTACTTCTTTGCCCAACCCTACATTTTTCTTTCTATAATATAGCATTGTATGCTGTATTATAATTTCATGTGTACTATTTGTCTTCCTGATGAGGCACTAGTGCTGTAAGGACAGGCAATGTGCCTAACTTATCAACTGTTGTGCTGTTGTTCACCATGTGCCTGGCACACAGAGGCTATTCTATAAATATTTATTAAGTTGGATTAAATTAAGCATTAGTAAAGCAATTAGCATGGTGTCTGCCACATAGTAAGTGCTTCATAAATGGTAGCTATTATTTATATTATTTTTATTTAAAAGACATCCTTTGGGGCTCCTGGATGGCTCAGTCAGTTAAGCATCTGACTCTTGATTTCAGCTCAGGTCATGAAGTCAGGGTTGTGAGATCAAGCCCCACATTGGGCTCTGTGCTGGGCATGGAGCCTACTTAAGATTCTCTCTCTCTCCCTCTCCCTCTGCCCTTCCCCCTGCCATCCTCCACAGCCCTGCTTGTATGTGCTCTCTCTTGCTCTCTCTCTCTCTAAAAAAAAAAAAAAATACTTCTTTATTCTTTGACTCCTCAATGACCATATAGTAAGAGTTACCAGATGAGAAAATATAAAATATATATCTACAAATTGTAAAAATCAATTTTTGCATGTATTTATATCTCCCATTCCAGGAACACAAGAGATATTCAAATTATTAGCTGAAGTATTCTTCTTTAGAATTAGAAAATCTAATACTGTATTTATGTATGTATAATGTATAAATTAACATTTATATTGTTTGTAGCACTGAGATTTCAGGAGTGAGAACACATTCTTTTTCTTTTTTTCTGTTACAGATCATTTTCTTCAGGTCAAGAGATTTCTCAATATAATTTTCAGCTGGAGACTGTAAATTGTAAGTCAATGAGAAGTTTTCAGATACAGAATTTAGTAATATTCCATTATATATATAATATACCTCTACTATATATATATACACATACTTCTACTATATATATAATAGCAGTATATACTGTATATATATGTACACCACATCTTCTTTATGCATTCATCTGTCAATGTACATCTGGGCTCTTTCCATATGTTGGTTATTGTGAACATTGCTGCTATAAACATTGGTGTGCATGTGCCCCTTCAAATTACTATGTATCCTTTGGATAAATATCTAGTAGTGCAACTGCTGGGTCATAGGGTAGTCCTATTTTTAACTTTTTGAGGAACTTCCATACTGTCTCCCAGAGTGGCTGCACCAGTTTGCAATCCCACCAACAGTGTAAGAGTTTCTCCAAAGAAGACATACAAATGGCTAACAGACATATGAAAAAATGTTCAATATCACTTGACACCAGGGAAATACAAATCAAAACCACAATGAGATATCACCTCACACTGGTCAGAAAGGTCAAAATTAACAACTCAGAGAACACTTTCTTTTTTTAAAAATTTTTTATTTAAATTCAATTAGCCAACATATTATGCATCATTAGTTTTTGATGTAATGTTCAGTGATTCTTTTTAATGATAGAACCTCTATTGAATATCTATGGTTTGAATAAAATATGTATATATGTATCTTAGAGATAAAATGGCCCATCATAATTGTTCCACATTGGGCCAAAATTGTCAGGTCTTAGTATCCTAAGTGGTCTTCCCTCAGAAAAGTGGGAGCCAGTCAATGCACCTCACTCAAGCTGAAGCAATTTGGGAAGGGTTGAGAACTACAGGCTATTTGTCAACAGCACTTGTGGAAGTTGGGCAACAAATCCTTCCTTATGAGAGATCCTGGCAGCATGTCAATATCTAACAAAGTCCACCCCTTGTGCTGCTTGAATCCTTTTCTTCAAATCTATGCAGTTAGCAGCATCTCTAGAATCTAGTAGCCTAGCTTTTTGGGGGGAAACAGAAAAGAAAGGTTAGTGCATAGCTTGTCTTTGCATGGCAAGCAATACTTATAGTCTCTTTCTTCTATTATCTATTTCAGAAACCCCTCACCCTTGACTAGCACTTCTTCTAGTTTTTGTGGCTTGACTATTGGCCTGAACCCATCATTTACGAAGGGCCTGAGCCCCTGGTCACTATATCCCTTTTGGGTTGGGTTGCTGCATGTCTCATTATATGTCACCATTGGTCATGAGAGTACAAAAAGGGACCCAAGTGCATCACTGAGTGCCAAACGTATTCCTCCCTTTCCCCATTTTTTAACTGCAGCTCTTTGTCCTTCTAATGTACTCTTGCCAAAATGGTGATTTCACTTCTTGCCTGCTGGTACCTATAAACAATGAGCCTAAATTACCCAGGAATTAGCCACAGCTTATTGTTCTGTAGGACTCTATGTGTTTCCTGGTGAAAACGTTCTTCCCATTTTGGACAATGAGATATGGTATTATGGATCAATTATTCCATAGTCCACAGATAATGTTGTTGTCCAAGGACCTGTGACAGGAAAGACAAATACATACCCAGAATGTGTCTATTCCTATGGGAACGAACCACCAGCCTTTCCAGAAAGGGGTCTGATGTAGGCAACTTGCTAGCAAGTGGCAAGTTGATCTCCTTGGGTTATGTGGTCAAATTGGGGGCCCAACATTGTTCTCAGTTGCTAGCAGGTTGGACGTTTAGTGCCAGCAATAGTTAGATTAGCCTTGATAAGTTGAAAAATAGGTTGTTGGCTCTATGTACAGCCTCTGCCTCTCCCATTTCACTCAGGTGCCCACTGTGTCATGATTGAAGTAACCAAAGACCAAGTCATTCTTAAATGGCTTTTCCATAATAAATGCTTATGGTGGGTATTAAGATGTAGTAAAAAGATCTTCACACTCTGTGCCCACTCTCACATATTTATTCACACACCTCTACCTTAGACTTGTATGCAATCTTCCTATCTTGTTCCTTCCAGGCCTCTGAAGAGTTGACCAAGCAGTTCAGCCCTGCCATGAGTCTATATATTCTAACTTTGGGCCACTTCTCAGTCTGTGCATAGTGGATAACCAGGTACAAGAACAAAAGCTTTATTCATTGGGAGGATTCTCTCTCACCACTATCAAAGCCACCCTGGTGAGACTATAGTAAGCCACCATTTTTGTTTCTGCCCAAACTGATCCATCTGTAACCACACTCAGGCATTTTTCTCCTCCATCAGCCAATAGATGTAAGCTTATAGAGATGCTGGTGCAAGTGATGGATAACATAGGGCATCTGGACTAATCCATGCAGACTATTTGTGCTCTATGATCCTGCTCATGCTCAATCATGGATGGCCCAATTACACTCTATAATGGAGTTGTTGATAGGCCCAATCTTTTGACTTGCTGGGTCTGACAAAACCAAGACCATGATAGGTGGTCCTGAGTGCCTTAGTGCCCCTTGGTTGTATGCTCTCTGTACCCAGGCCTTAGCAACATGCTAGAAGTTGTTCTTCAAAAGGCATGTAATTCTCCAATGCAGATGATATGGCCTTACTCATGAATCCAAGGGTCCGTGTTGTGATTCTCCCACTGAAACTTGCCATAAATGCAGCATAGCACTGACACCTCAAATACTGTAATGTTTTGCAGATGGTATGGCCTCAGAAACAGGGCTGCTGGCACTGGAGCCTGTACCTGTTGCAGAGTCCCTTCCTGTCTGGATCCTATTCACTGTAGAAGCCTTTCACATTATCCAGTTCATGGGCCACAAAAATATTCTCATTTATGAAATATACTATTTCTGGGATGTGAAAAGGCCTACAGGCATTGTGCTTTCTTCTTTGTATTAGGAGACAAGAGATCAAATAATTTGTCCTGTACTTTGGAGGGATGTCCTGGGCATGACTCTGACAACAGGATCCTTAAGAATTTCTCTGATGTAGTGAGTCCCTAAAACTTCACAGAATTTGTCTCCCACTCTCTTAAGCATATATATCTTACCTAGACCTCAAATGTGGTATGGACTTCTCGCTTACCTGGCCTAATGAACTTGATCTTATCAATAAAATAGTTCACATCTCTTCAGAAAATATTTTGACAGAGTGAGGCAAAAGTGTTAAATACATACTCTTGTTCTTTCCATAAATAAAAACAATTTCTGGGGCACCTGGATGGCTCGTCAGTAGAACATGTGACTCTTGATCTTGGGGTCATAAGTTCAAGGCCCACATAGAGCTTACTTTAAAAAAATAAAAAACAAAATAAAATAAAAAACTTTCTGATTCTCTTTTCCGATATAGGGAGTAATAAATTTGCCAAATCAATAGCTACTTACCATATGCCTTAGGGCACATAATCTGCTAAGCAAAGATACCACACATGGCTACAATTAGGACTACTATTGGTTACATTTATTTTTTATTTTTTTTAAGATTTTATTTATTTATGTATTTAACAGAGAGATAGCGAGAGCAGGAACACAAGCAGGGGGAGTGGGAGAGGGAGAAGCAGGCTTCCTGCTGAGCATGGAGCCCGATATGAAGCTGGATACCAGGACCCTGGGATCATGACCTGAGCCAAAGGCAGACACTTAATGACTGAGCCACCCAGGGGCCCTACTTGGTTACATTTATAATAGTGTATTGTCATCCTCCAGTATCCATCTAATTTCTTCAGGGTCCAGACTGGGAATTAAATGGAGATATGGCGGGGGGAGCAAGATGGCGGAGGAGTAGGAGACCTAAATTTCATCTGGTCCTAGGAATTTGGCTAGATAGAGATCAAACTATTCTGAACAACAACAAACTCAACAGGAGATCGAAGAAAAGAATAGCAGCAACTCTCTGAACAAAAAAGCAACCATTATCTGGAAGGTAGGACGTGTGGAGAAGTGAATCTGAGGTGATATCTGGGAAGATAGACAGCGGGGGGAGGGAGCCTCCGCCAGCCGCTACTGGCAAGTGATAGAGTAACAGGGCACAAAATCAGAAATTTTAGAAGTCAGCTCTGCTGAGGGATGTTGTTCCAGTGGCTAAGCGGGGGATGGATCCCTTGCTGGGACAGTGTGGTCTCAGGACCCTCAGGGTCACAGAAAGACTGGGGGTGCCTGAGTGCGGCAGAGCTCCCAGGTATCAGCGTGGGGAAGGCGGCTGCAGAGATGGAGTCAAGGAGTGGGATCTCAGCTCAGGGTTGCCATAACCATGATCCACAGCACAGTCGGGCCATTGCTCTTCCAGCAGGGACCCAACAAGCAGCAGATCTGGAAAGACTCTCCTTCCTCCCCCGGGAGGAGTGGCGTGGGAATGCACCACAGGGATCTTCTGGGTTTGGAGACTCCACACGCAGTCATGGGCCAGAGATAGAAATGCTCGGTCACATGCTGAGTGAGCATGGAGTGCGGCTGGAGACCAGGGAGATGGGAGTGATTGACTGCTTTTCTCTGGGGGCATACTGAGGAGTGGGGCCCCAAGTTGTCAGCTCCTCTCAGCAGAGATTGGGAGGGCGCCATTTTCACTCTCGTCCTCCAAAGCTGTATGGAAAGGTTGCAGGGAACAAAAGCTCCTGAGAGCAAACCCGGGCAGATTACTTAGCCAGGCTCCTGGCAGGGGCAGGGCAATCCCACCTCAGGGAAAGACATTTGAGAACCACAGCAACAGCCCTCCCCCAGAAGATCAGCAAGAACAGCCAGCCAAGACCAAGTTTACCAATCAATGAGATCAGCAGAACACCAGCACTAGGGGAATACAGCACATAGAATTCATGGCTTTTTCCCCATGATTCTTTAGTCATTCAAAGTTAATTTTTTAATTTTCCTTTTTTTTTTACTTTTTTCTTTTGCATTTTTTTCCCTTTTTCAACCAATATCTTATCAATCCCTTTTTAAAAAAACTTTTTTATTTTTTATTTTTAGAGTCATATTCTATCCCTTCATAGTAGTTACCCTTATTTTTGGCATATATATATGTTGTTCTCTCTTTAAAATTTTGGGATACAGTTTCTTCTAACAGACCAAAATATACCCTAAATCTCTAGTGAATGGCTTTGTCCTAGTCTCCTTCCAGATCACATTCTCTCTCTCTCTCTCTCTTTTTTAAATCCTCTTCTTTCTTTTTTCAACCAACTTCTTATCAATTCCTTTTATAAAATCTTTAATAATTTTCATCTTTACATTCATATTCTATTCCTTCATCATATTTACCTGTATTATTGTACATATATAAGTTTTATTTCTTTAAAATTTTGGGAGGCACTTTCTTCTAACAAGCCAAAATACACCCAAAATCTAATGTGTGGCACTGATCTATGCCTCAACCTGATCATATTTGATCATATTCTTTTTTATTTATTTATTTATTTCCCTTTCATTTCCCCCCATTTTCGGATCTCTTCTGATGTTTAGTGTTGTTACCCTATTAGCATTTTGTTCTCTCATTCATCTATTATCCTCTGGACAAAATGACAAGATGGAAAAAATCACCTCCTAAAAAAGAACAAGAGGCAGTACCGACTGCCAGGGACTTAATCAATAAGGACATTAGTAAGATGTCGGACTTAGAGTCCAGAATGACGATTTTTAAGATACTACCTGGGCTTGAAAAAAGCATGGAAGATATTAGAGAAACCCTTTCTGGAGATATAAAAGAACTAAAATCTAACCAAGTCGAAATCAAAGAGGCTATTAATGAGGTGCAATCAAACATGGAGGCTCTAACTGGTAGGCTAAAGGAGGCAGAAGAGGGAATCAGTGACATAGAAGACCAAATGATGGAAAATAAAGAAGCTGAGAAAAAGAGAGATAAACAACTACTGGATCACAAGGGCAGAATTCGAGAGATAAGTGATACCATGAGATGAAACAATATTAGAATAACTGGGATCCCAGAAGAAGAAGAAAGAGAGAGAGGGGCAGAAGGTATTTTAGAGCAAATTGTAGCAGAGAATTTCCCTAATTTGGGGAAGGAAACAGGCATCAAAATCCAGGAGGCACAGACAACCCCCCTCAAAATCAATAAAAATAGGTCAACACCCCGACATCTAATAGTAAAACTTTCAAGTCTCAGAGAAAAAGAGAAAATCCTGAAAGCAGCTCAGGATAAGAGATATGTAACCTACAGTGGTAGAAATATTAGATTGGCAACAGACCTATCCACAGAGACCTGGCAGGCCAGAAAGGACTGGCATGATATCTTCAGGGCACTAAAGAAGAACAATATGCAGCCAAAAATACTATATCCAGCTAGGCTGTCATTGAAAATAGAAGGAGAGATAAA
>NW_027854659.1:0-1990 GCF_054177405.1 Leptonychotes weddellii
TGATCTCACTGATAAGAGGAATTTGAGAAACAAGACAGAGGATCATAGGGGAAGGGAGGCAAAAATGAAATAAGACAAAACCAGAGAGGGAGACAAACCGTAAGAGACTCCTAATCTCAGGAAACAGAGGGTTGCTGGAGTGTTGGGGGGTGGGAGGGATGGGGTGGCTGGGTGATGGGCATTGGGGAGGGTATGTACTATGGTGAGAGCTGTGAATTGTGTAAGACTGATGAATCATAGACCTGTACCCCTGAAACAAATAATACATTGTATGTTAATTAAAAAAAAAAAAACATAAAATTTTGCTTCGTAGACCCCAGAAAACCACATGGAATTCCTCAAAAACCACCACATTAGTGCAGAGGGGACCCTGAGCAGAAGGGTGGGGGCCAAATGAATAAGATTACAGGCTTCCAAACACAGCGCATCCAGAGCAGGTCCATTTATATCTCTTCTACATATTAGGGAAGGGCAGAGGGGTTCACCAGGACACTCAACTGTATCTGTAATGTAGTGTTAAAGTATCTAAGACAGGGAGGCAGGGAGAGAGAGAGAGAGAACAGATACCATGCTCTATTGGGATTTTCTGTTTTAACTATCAGTCTCTTTAGGAGCTGAGACCTCCCTGGCTGGGACCAGATCTTATCCATATTCAGAATCTAGCACAGTGCTGGTTTAGCAATCAGTGCTAACAAGTGTTTGCTGAGTGACTGAGAAAATTAACACGGTAAAATCAGATTACTGGAAACCCTGAGCTCCTAGATCAACACTTGCCTGAAACCCCCTCCCCCAATCAGGCTTTCAATTACATTGCATTCCCTTTTGTGTGAAATCCAGTTTCAGTTGGGTTTGCTAACGCCTGAACCTGAAGATTACAAATCTTAATCTCTTTGTGCCTCAGTGTCCTCACTTTGTGGTCCTGGTTTGAACACATGGAGCACATGAATTGTTAAAAGCATAGACTTTGTAGTCCAGAGACCTAGACCCCAACCTGTGCCCCATCACGAGCTAGGTGCAAGACCTTGGCAGGGAGACACTTTATTGCTCTAAGTCTCAGTTTGTTCATCTGTAAAATGGGAATAGTGTCCACTTGCTGAAGCCATGGCACATGTTAACTGATATAAGGTTGGCAAAGCTCTTCACACAGAATCCACCCCAGAGTAGCACTCACATAGATCAATTATTATTATTACTATTATTATTATTATTATTATTATAGCAAGATAAACTGATTTATGGAAACCAGAGCAGAACACAGGCCAAAGGGAAGCAAGACTGTTCTGGAAAACAAACCAAGGAGAGAAGTTGTGCACAAGTGGAAATAGCAGGCTTTGAGGCAAACACAAACATTGCTGTTGAGAGGAAGACAGAGGCGGAACGAGAGAGAGGATGAGTATTTTCAAGCTTTAAATGAACTGTTTTTCCCCTGACTCAGTTCAGACAGAAAAGTGCAGTCAGATATAATCAAGGGCTGACAAAGAGCAAAATATTTGTTCCGGTAAATACACTCATCTCTCCAAACTCACTTGAAACATTTTCTGCTTTCTAAAGAAGCTCTTACGGACTCGGAGCCACAAAGAATCACCTGGTGAGTGGCTGTTCCAAGAGGCAGCTTGGTGCTTCCAAGAAAAGGCTGCCCAGCCCTGAACAGTCTGCACCCAAGGCCCCGGGCTGGGCGTCAGGGAGGGTGGGTGGCCTCAGAGGGGCCTTGTACTCACTGCCACTTAACGTGCAAATCGAGATGAGCCACGGATGGGGCTTCTCCGACCACGGAAGGTGTAGGGAAGTGGCGGGGGGGGTGGACTGAGGCCTCCCTCCCGAGGAGAAGGAGGGTCGCTTGCCCTGTCTTTTTCACTGATTGGTGCATAAATGTCCAGGCAGTCACGGGGCCTGGACAACGTGAGGGGGTCTAGGTCAGCACCGTGCAACAGAAAGACAACACAAACCACATTCATCATTGTACATTTCCTAGTAGCCACATTAAAAGAAA
>NW_027854660.1:0-259 GCF_054177405.1 Leptonychotes weddellii
ATACCACATCTTTTTTTATCCATTCATCTGTCGAGGGGCATCTTGGCTCTTTCCATAGTTTGACTATTGTGGACATTGCTGCTATAAACATTGGGATGCTCGTACCCCTTTGGATCACTACATTTGTATCTTTGTGGTAAATACCCAGTAGTGCAATTGCTGGGTCATATGGTAGCTCTATTTCCAACTTTTTGAGGAATCTTCATACTGTTTTCCAGAGTGGCTGCACCAGCTTGCAGTCCCACCAACAGTGTAGGAG
>NW_027854661.1:0-259 GCF_054177405.1 Leptonychotes weddellii
ATAAATAAAATCTTTAAAAAAATTTATTTTGAGTATACTCAATGTTATATTAGTTTCAGCCATAAAACATAGTGGTTCTACTTCTTTATGTTAGGCTGTGTTCAGCACTCATCTAGCTGCCGGCTGTTACCGCACAGCCCCATTAAAATGCCACGACCTGTATTCTCTCCGTGCTTTCCTTCTTGCCCCCATGACTTATTCGCTCCGTAACCGGAAGCCTGTATCTCCTACGCCCCTGCCCCCATTTTTCCCATCCCCC
>NW_027854662.1:0-259 GCF_054177405.1 Leptonychotes weddellii
AGGGAACACAAGCAAGGGGAGTGGGAGAAGGAGAAGCAGGCTCCCAGCCAAGCAGGAGCTGGATGCGGGGCTTGATCCCAGGATCCTGGGATCATGACCTGAGCCGAAGGCAGATGCTTAATGACTGAGCCACCCAGGCACCCCCAAGCTCATAGTATTTTAAATGAAACATTTCTCATTGTGATTTCACAAGTTTGAGTTAGCTGACAATGAATAAAATAGTAATGATAAACTGGAATAAAAGGCTTAAAATAAAGGT
>NW_027854663.1:0-259 GCF_054177405.1 Leptonychotes weddellii
GATTAACATAACAATAAAAATTTTTAAAAAATGAAGCCTTGTAGTGGCTAATTTTGTATCAAGTTGGCTGGCCCCAGGGTGGCCATGTTAAACATTATGTCTGGGTGTGTCTGTGAGGATGTTTCTGGAAGAGATTAGTATTTGAATCACTGGACTCAGTAGATTGCCTTTCCAAATGGTGGTCATCATCCAATCCATTGAGGGTCTGAATAGTACAAGAGGTGAAAGAAGAAGGAATTCACCTTTTCTTTTCCTGCCT
>NW_027854664.1:0-259 GCF_054177405.1 Leptonychotes weddellii
GTGTCTGATGCATTTTGAGTTTTGTATATGGTATAGCTGGGGTCCAACTTCATACTTTTGCATACGGACATTCACTTGTCTTGAATTATTGTTTGAGACTATTCCTTCACCATTACATAGCACTGCCACCCTTGTCAAAGATATGTTAAGAAAAAAAAAAGAAGAAGAAGAAGGTAGCGGGAGGGGAGGAATGAAGGGGGGGAAATCGGAGGGGGAGACGAACCGTGAGAGATGATGGACTCTGAAAAACAGGCTGGGG
>NW_027854665.1:0-259 GCF_054177405.1 Leptonychotes weddellii
TATAATATTTTGGCTTCTATAGTTGGCTGCTCCCATGTTGGGGGTGTAGATATTTACAATTGTTAGATCTTCTTGTTGGATAGACCCTTTAAGAATGATATAGTGTCCTTCTGTGTCTCTAATTACAGACTTTAGTTTAAAATCTAGTTTGTCTGATACGAGAATTGTTACCCCAGCTTTCTTTTGAGGTCTGTTGGCATGAAAAATGGTTCTCTGTCCCCTCACTTTCAGTCTGGATGTATCTTTAGGTTCAAAATGA
>NW_027854666.1:0-259 GCF_054177405.1 Leptonychotes weddellii
ACCTGTACCCACCTGGCCCCCATGATGGAGTCTTCTCCCTTAGTACATGGTTACAGCTCTGAGCAGCTTTCAAAATACCACTTTCCCCATTCCTGCCATAGATGTAAGGGCGTAGCTTGGCATTTGGGAAGTGCCCAGCAAATGGTCACAGATACGGACATCATTTTGCCAAAAGCCTGGCAGTCAGTTGTTTTGAAGGACTTATGGGGAGGAGCTGGGTTGGGCAGCTTCTCTGTTACCTTATTTGATCATGAGACTC